>NW_024424341.1:41484801-41493563 GCF_017311325.1 Ursus maritimus
GGCATGCGGAGCACAGTCCTGCCAATGGCCACGTAGGAGGCCAGCGCAACCAGTAATGACCCACAGAAGATGACGACGGCGGAGATGAAGTCCACCAGCTCGGTCAGGGCCACGTGAGTGCACGATAGGTTGAGCAGAGGGGAGACATCACAGAAGAAGTGGTTGAGGACGTTGGGGCCGCAGTAGGACAGGCTGGCGATGCAAGATGTCTTGACCACCGAGACCAGCAATCCCCCAAGCCATGAAGTCATGGCCAAGCCCAGGCAGACCTGGGGCCTCATGAGCAGTGGGTAGTGGAGTGGGCGGCAGATGGCCACGTAGCGGTCATAGGCCATGGAGGCCAGGAGGGTGCACTTGGTACTAATTAGAGCAATGAATAAAAACAGCTGAATTATGCAGGCAGTGAAAGACACATGGCAGGGGCTGGACCTCAGCCCCACGAGCAGGCTGGGCATGGTCACTGACACATAGCACATCTCCAGGCAGCTCAGGTTGCCCAGGAAGAAGTACATGGGCTTGCGGAGCTCGCTGTGGCTGCAGATGAGACAGACGATGAGCGTGTTCTCCAGGAGCGTCAGCAGGTAGAGGGTCAGGAAGACGGCAAACAGGATGCCCCTCGTGCCCAGCCTGGCGGACAAGCCCAGCAAGACAAACTCCTGGACTCTGGACATGTTGCCCGACTCCAGAGACCTCTCCATCTAAGTGAAGAAAGAAATAGGTTAGTGGAGACCATGATCCAGGCGGGAGTGAAATGGTAGAAGAGGAAGAGCATCAGGGGCCCCGAGAGCCGCTGGACGTGCTGTAGGCTGACTGTTGGCGGGGGACCGGTGAGCTGGAAACTCGCAAAACTGGAATCGAAAAACTTCCACCTGTACTTGGCAAATCTGTGATCTTCGGCAAGACTACCTTTATGAGCCTCAGTTCTCTTGTCTGTAAAGTGGAGGTGAGAGCTATGATCGTTCTTTCTTTTCTTTTGATGACTTTAAGTGGTCTTCTCTAGGTTGGATTTCTTCCTTCCCTCCTTCCCTCCTTTCTTCCCTTCCTTCTTTCTTCCCTTCTTCCTTCATTCCTGTTCCTTCCTTCCTTCCTTCTTGAAAAGTTTCCCAGGATCTAAATGGTTGTGTGCACTATTCTAAATAAACGAAGAATCACATGTCCTTTCTTCTGAGATGTACATCTCTTTTAACTCGTGGAATTTCTGGAGGAAATTTGCCTTTGCTTATTAGAGAAAAGTACCACCAATAATGGTTTTTCTGAGAAAGACCAATGAGTAATTTACTCCATGAGTAGTTCTAAAAATGACCCCTTCCAGAAAGAGCACGTTCTTTTTTTAAGGAAAGAAAATACATGTGTTAACATCACTTATATGCCCCTATATTGTGCTGCACTTTTTAAACACATGGAGATGATTAATGCTCACGACCCTACAAAAACAGCATGGTTTTACCCATTCTTACACAACTGTACTGAGGCTCATAGGTACTGAGTAACTGGTCCAAAAGGACAGAGTTATAGAAGTAGGGGTCCTTTGCCTCTGCCATTAACTCTGGGCATTCGGGGTGATTTTTAGGTGACTGGCACGCAGAGAATATGCTATTTGTAATTATTTCTGACTTATCATTTATCATGTAAATGAAATAGCAACTATTTATTGAGTATGTACTACGCACGAGGTGCCTGAAATCAAACAGTGAACAAAACCAATGATTGTGAACTTTAAAAATTCATATTCTTGGTACTGAGGAATAGATGAAGCAAACAAAAGGATGAATATGGAAATAAATCTTAATGGGTAAATGCGAAGGAGAAAGCAAGACAGGATCCTTGCAGTGCGTGGAGGACTGAGCTGAATATTGAGCAGATGGAAAAGCATTTGGGGCAGAACAGGGAAAAGCAAGTGTAGAAACCTTAAGTCAGGAAGGGGCTCAGCATCCTCAAGGACAGTAAGAGCCAGTGTGGCTGAAGAATGGAGAGGGGAGAGGGGAAGAAATTCATTTTCTTTCCACCAAGCATTGAGCAAAATCCACTTCCCTGGGGCTCCATCCGTATTCTAAATGTCCACAGTGTTCTAGTCTGAGTGAAACATCCCAGTGAAAAAATTCAGTCTCAGACGCAGAGTAACAGGATGGGATAAAGCCCAGAAACACACCCACGCATGTATACAAACTTGCTTATGACATAACTTGTATTGAAGATTAGCAGGAAGAAGACGAGTCATCCAACAAATAGTTTTTGGGTGATTAGTTATTTGTGTAGAAAAATAAAAAGAAATTGAAGCCATACATCACAGCACATGGTGTAAATCAATTGCCCATGAACGAGAAACATGAAGGTCAAGAGCAAATCTCTGAAATTTCAGGAAACAAAATAAAAGTATATTTTCATGGCCTTGGTGGTGTAGAAAACTATAAGAGTACAGGAGAAGAATTCAAAACTTGGCTGCTTTAAAATGTAAAAATCTAATCAGCAAAAGAAAATCTGATTACCACAAAAAATTTAAGTCACAGACTGGAAAAATATTCCTGCAATACAGATGAGTGACAAGGGATCCTTATGTAGGATCTACAAAGAAATTGGTCAATTAATATGCTAAATAGCCTCTTGCATAGAAAAGCAGGGAGGGGCACCTGGGTGGATCAGTCCATTAGGCGTCCCACTCTTTTTTTTTTGTCCTCATGTGTTTATTTATTTTTTTAATAATTTTTATTATGTTATATTAGTCACCATACAGTACATCCCTAGTTTTTGATGTAAAGTTCCATGATTCATTGTGTGCCTGTAACACCCAGTGCACCATGCAATTCGTGCCCTCCTTACTACCCATCACCAGCCTATCCCAATCCCCCACCTTCCTCCCCTCTGAAGCCCTCAGTTTGTTTCCCAGAGTCCATAGTCTCTCATGCTTCATTCCCCTTTCTGTTTACCCCCCCTTCCTTCTTCCCTTTCTTCTCTGTCCTACTCTTGGTTTTGGCTCAGGTCATGATCTCAGGGTCGTGAGCTCGAGCCCCACATCAATCTCCCTGGGAGCATGGGAGACTTCAGATTCTCTCTCTCCCTCTGCCCCTACTCCACACCACCCACTCCTGCTCTCTCCAAAAAAAAAAAAAAAAAGAAAGAAAGAAAGAAAGAAAGAAAGAAAGAAAGAAAGAAAGAAAGAAAAGAAAGAAAGAAAGAAAAGAAAAGAAAAAAGAAAAAGAAAAGAAAGAAAATTGGGGAAAAGGACTGCAAGTATACTTCCCCAAAGAACTTCGTCACTCAAAACATGGAAATATGCTAATCTCATTAGGAGCCAAGGAAATGGAAATTAAAACCAAAATTAGATAACACTTCACATCCATGGAATTGGCAAAATATAGATGTCTGAAAATATTAAGTTTAATAATGAGAACTTTCATACACGGTTGCTGGGAGTCTGAATCCTTTGCTCACTTTCAGAAAACAATTTGGCATCATGCAGTAAGTTTTAAGGTGTGAGCATGTTCTAGAAATTGTATGTCTAAAATTATATCCAGGGTAAGTACTGTTCACAGCAGCACCGTTTTACCAGCAAAAAAAAGAGAAAAAAGACTGCATACATCCCAAGTGTCCAAAGTAGAATTGATAAATTGTGATCTCTAATACCAAGGGCCTGAGTTATGGTTGACTTGGTTTTCGATCCTCCAGAAAGTTTATGACCAGCGGCTTCCTCGCTGTGTAACCACGAGCTAGATACTTAATCTCTCTAAACCTGAGTTAACTATTACTAAGATGGTAACAACATTTCCATCAGGAATGAAGAAGATACTGTGTAAAGATGGTTTTCATTCACGGCCTGATTCCTATGTGCACCAATGTAGATGTGGGAAGACAGAGAGCAGCTGCTCTCGTGCGGTTTGACCACTGTCCCAAGTAAGAAACAGGTGCACGCTGTTACCCATCGCAATGGCACACGACTCACACACACACACACACACACACACACACACACAGCACATACACAAATAAAACAGAAATCTAACAACGAACACTTACCTTTATCCTATGTGATTCCTTTTGATACTTTCTCTAATGTTCTGTGTCATGGGATTGTTTTTTAAGATTTTTTTTTTTTTACGTAATCCCTGCAGCCAACACGGGGCTCGAACCCACAAACCCGAAACCAAGAGTTGTACCCTCCACTGACCCGCCAGCCAGGCCGGCCACGCCACGTGATTTTACTGCTAGTATTGACCTGATACATCTCCTTTAGGAGCCTCAGTTTAAAACACACTGTCATTCAGGTTAAGAGAAGGGCTTTGGGATCAGACGGAGACTGGTTCCAGCCCGGCCTCCGTCCCTGCCCTAGACCAGGACTCTGACTTCCTGACCCCCGTGTCTCCATCTGCAGCAGGGACCCTGTCACACTGTCATGGGGATTAAATCTCAGGTAGTCTCCACGGCCCGGGAGTGTTGGCACCCCACAGGTGACTTGCAGGAGGGAGAGCTTTTCTGGTCTTCTCTTTTTTTCTTTCCCAAATCAAGTGAACTTGTTTTCTTACCTCTCGGCTAATGTGACACAGGTCCTGCTTTTCTTTTCTAAAGGAGACTCTGGGGGCCAAAACTTGTCAGCTTCTGCCCCTGGTCATGAGTGAAGACGCCAGGAACTTGAAGAGGTGGCCAGTCAATTCAAGGACGTCAGAGAGGTTTGGAAGAAGCTGTCTTTGTCCTGAGCAGTGGTTTCACCGCCTCTCTCCATTTCGGCACCCTGTGTTCTCTGAGCTGCCAAGAGAACTCTGTCCGTACAGCCAGCCGCAAGCAGAAGGGCCAGTTTAAATCCAAGAGATGGACCTTAGGGGGCTGTCCTAATCTCTGTGGATTTAGAGGGAAGATGGAAGTGAAAACTTCTCGTGAATTGTACCAGGGCTTGGGAAGGTGGCTCGATGCCAAGGTTGCTTCCAAGTCCATTCTCACACAGTTTAGAGCCCATAATAGATGTGAGGATGTGTGTGGGACACTGGCATTGCCACGCTGAATGAGACATAATTCCTGCTCTCGAGTTGCTCCCAGGAGCCTGAGGGATAATGACCCCGAGCAGACATTTACACATACGATAGTGAGAGATGAGCAAACTGAGGGTGTTCAGAGACGGGGAACCTGGAGGTTTGGGGATACAGCAGGGGGGAGGTCGGAGCTCAGTCTCAGAAGTATTACGAGATCACCTCTGCCTGAAGCAAGACAAAAAACGGATAGCTAGAGCATTCTAACAGCTCATACAGAAAGTTGAAATACCCTTTCCTCACTGCTGGAGATTTTAGCTGCCAGACTTGGCATTTAATATTAAGCATTCTATGCACGAAACACACTTTTCCCTCTAGGCTATGGATTGCCCACTAAATAGGTCTCTCCATTCCCAGAATGCCCAATGCAAATTTGGAGGGAGAACTCTCAAATTCCATTTTCTCCTTTTTCTGTTCTCCTTTTGTGTGATCAAATGACATAGACAGATTTAAAAGTAATGTGTTATACGCAACTAATGAATCATCGAACTTTACATCAAAAACCAGGGATGTACTGTATGGTGACTAACATAATATAATAAAAAATATTAGAAAATAAAATAAAATAAAAGTAATGTGCCCATAACTACAACATAGCATTCTTTCAGAAACAGTAAAACCTTGGTCTATAATATGCTGCAGTGAATAAACAACACAAAATATTTTTGAGCTAATGTGTGACCCATATTCTCTCCAGTGTGTCCTCTGCTCCTCCCCTCTTTTAGGGAACGAAGATTAAAATACTTTAACGCAATCGTACGTGTACTTGCATAGCTTTATCCTAGACACACAAACACAACACAATGCATTTTGCACATCTGTGCCCATGTCGGTCCTTCTGTCCAGACAGCCCTTTTCCTTCCCCTCCGAATGAAATCTCACTCATCTCTCAAGCTCATGCTCACCTCCTTAGAGAAGCTCTCACCCACATTTCCTTTCCAGACACCAGGAATGAACCCGTTCCTCCCTCCTGAGGGGGAAGTGTGCGAGATAAACACGGCTTGATCCCCAGCAGGTATCCAGGAATTTGATTGAACGCCTGGGCTCCAACCCCACTTGGAGAAATGTCCTGGGAATCTGGAGCATGAGAATCTGAATTTGAATTCCTGCTCTATCATTCAAAGGCTGTGTGACTTGGACCTCCCTGAGTCTCCATGTCCCCATCTATAAAACGGCGACGATGATGGTCCCCTGGAAGAGTTCTCATGAAGATTAAGCTAATCAGTGCTCGTAAAGCACCTAGTACGATGCCTAGTACCTACTAGGAGCTCGTGAGTGGTAGCTATTGATTGCTATTACTGATACCTGTCTAATGAAGATCACATACACGTCTCAGAGATGATGTAAAAATTAAATTAATAGAGACATGTACAGATCCAGCACAGTCATGGACACACGGCAGCCAGTGAATGTTAATTCTTTCCCTTAAGTCTAACTCCTGCTTCACTCCTGACACTAATAAAGCTCTTAGTACCTTTATTATAAGTCCTTATTTACTTTCTCCTGGCACCACTAAACTGTGACCTCATTCAGAGAAGGGACTCTGTCTCTTATTTCTGTATTCTTTGCAATGAAATGTTAGTTGATTTGGGGGGGGGCACCTAATACCTGGACCCTGACCCTGACAAAGTTTTTCTGAGAAGAAATCATTTTAACTTTGGAATAGTTGATCATGGACCATATAGGGATGTGTGGTCAGAGGGACATGGTGAAGGGAAGGAGAAAAGTCTGGAAAAGGAGTGGCCCATAACGGGCCCTAATGTATTTTCCAAGTCCTTTACTAATGGATATTTGTGGAGTTGTCCAGGTTTTGCTAGTGTGAACACTGCTTCCGTAGATATCCTGGCGTGCTTATGTTTGCCCACGTATAGAAATAGATCTATAAGCTACATGTAAAGAAGCAGAATTATTGGTCAATATACAATTAACAATCTTATACACATTACAAAATTACCATCTGAAAATACTGCATGGATTGACATTCCCATCAAGGTCATCCAAGAATGTGTGTTTGTTACCCCTTTAATTGTACTTGTTCTCTTAAATTGTCTCCATTTTTTAGAACTCATGGGTGGGGGCACCTGGGGGTGGCACAGTCGTTAAGCGTCTGCCTTCGGCTCAGGGCGTGATCCCGGTGTTCTGGGATCGAGCCCCACATCAGGCTCCTCCCCTATGAGCCTGCTTCTTCCTCTCCCACTCCCCCTGCTTCTGTTCCCTCTCTCACTGGCCGTCTCTGTCAAATAAATAAATAAAATCTTAAAAAAAAAAAAAAAGAACTCACGGATGAAGAATAACACTACTCTTTCTGTGTACATTTGTGTGTTTAGCAGTGACATGGCCGAATCAGAAGCATGCTGCTAAACTACATCTCCCAGCATCCCTTGCACTTCGGTATGACCATGTGACTCATTCCTGGCCAATGCAGTGTGGGCAGCAGTGATGCATATAAATCCAGACCTGGCCCTTCAAACCCTGGGTGATGCCTCATTCTCATTTCCTCTCCCTCTCTCTGTCCCTGCCTGTCTACAGATAAAATTTTAAGTGGGGCACCCCAAGGCTCTGGAGGATAACAGGTACTATAAGGAAGGACTCTGGGTCCCCGGGCAGCTGCAGGAGGGCCAGCACCCCTTGGCAAGCTGCACTGAATTATGGTGCAGATGAGACATAAACCTCAGCATCGGGGGTGCTGAGATCTGGGGCGTCTATAACAGCAGCAGAGTGCACCGTGCTGCCCTTTCCGATCCTCTTAGGCTCACGTGTTGCTCCAGCCACAGACACAGGCTCTGATGAGCTCCACACAGGTAACTGGAGAGCATTATGGTGCAGATGAGACATAAACCTCAGCATCGGGGGTGCTGAGATCTGGGGCGTCTATAACAGCAGCAGAGTGCACCGTGCTGCCCTTTCCGATCCTCTTAGGCTCACGTGTTGCTCCAGCCAGACACAGGCTCTGATGAGCTCCACACAGGTAACTGGAGAGCACGAAATCTCCAGTCTACGCCCAGTGTCTCTTTCAACAGGACCCGAAAGAAGAAGACCCACAGGAACCCACTCAGCTCTCATAGATCTGCAGCTCATAGGGCCAGGTGTATAAATACACTGTGATCCAAGGCGAGAGAAGGAAAAGGTACAAAGGGAGGACAAGGGAAATTATTTTATTATTATTTGCAGGTAACATGATGCACAGAAAAGAAAAGCCTAAGGAATCTATGAACACATGATAGAGCCAAAACATGAGATTATGAAGATTGTGGGATACAGGACGAATGCACAGAAACCAGTTTTGTTTCTAAATACTAGATGTGGCAGTTGGAAAATAAATTTACAGAACGATTAAGCATACAAAAGTATCGAAAACATTAAATACATGGGAATAAATTTAAGGAAAGATTCACACAACCTCTACAGTAAAAATCTGAAATATTGCTGACAGGACAGCTACAGGTTAAAAGTGCTAAATATGGGAGCAACCGAAGAGTCCATCCTGAGATGAATGGATACGGACGAGTGTGGTGTACACATGTACACACACGCCCCCCCCCCAAAAATACACCCAGGAGCTTGCAGCTCTGAGTCTGCTTTTTGTTTGTTTGTTTATTCCTTTTTTTATTTTTAGATTCCCACAGAGGATGGAATCACATGGTATTTTGTCTTTCTCAGACTGACTTATTTCACTTAGCGTCGCACCCTCCGGGTCCGGTTTATGTTGACATGATCTCATCTGCTTCAATGTCATGATATTCCAGC
>NW_024424341.1:41494490-41660406 GCF_017311325.1 Ursus maritimus
GTGGTGTCTATGCACACTGGAATATTCCTCAGCCATCAGAAAGAACGAAAGCTTGCCATTTGCAATGATGTGGATGGAACTAGAGGGTATAATGCTAAGCAAAATAAGTCAGTCAGACAAAGACAATTATCATATGATCTCACTCATATGCGGAATTTAAGAAGCAAAACAGATGAACATAGGAGAAGGGAAGGAAAATAAAATATGATCAAAATAGGGAGGTAAACCATAAGAGACTCTTAACTATACAGAACAAACTGAGGGTTGCTGGAGGGGAGGTGGGTGGGGGATGGGGTAAGTGGGGGATGGGCATTAAGGAGGGCAGGTGATGTAATAAGCACTGGGTGTTATAGGCAACTGATGAATCACTAAATTCTATTCCTGACACCAATACTGTATTACATGTTAACTAAATTGAATTTAAAGAAAATATTTCAAAAAAAGAAAAAGAGCCACCTTTTTATGCTCCATCTGATTTTTAACAAAATTGCCAATGCAATTTAATGGGAGGGTCTTTCCAACAATCATTTTGGTAAAGCTGGATTATTATGGAAAAAATAAAGCTCAACTTCTACCACAGACAGACAGACAGACACACATACACACACACACAGAGATGTTTTGAGTGGCATCATACACACCAATTAGAAAGCTAAAAGTACAAACCATCTAGGAGATGGTTTTATACGATCAGGAAATGGCAAATTTTGTTAGGATGTAAAAGTAATAACTGTAAATTGAAATATTGATAATCTAGACTTCAAAGACTTCAAAAAATTGAAAGCGTCAATTTATTAAAAGGCAATATTGGGGCACCTGGGTGGTTCAGTGTGTGCCTTCAGCTCAGGTTGTGATCACAGGGTCTAGGATCAGACTCCTTGTAGGGCTCTCTGCTCAGCAGGGAGTCTGCTTCTCCCTCTCCCTTGGCCCTCCCCCCCTGCTCATGTGTTCACTCTCTAGCTCTCTTTCTCTTTCAAATAAATAAAATCTTTTTTAAAAAGGCACTATTAGGGGCACCTGGGTGGCCCAGTCAGTTAGGTGTCTGCCTTCAGCTCAGGTCATGATCCCGGGGTCCTGGGATGAAGTCCCGAATTGGACTCCATGCTCCGCGAGGAGCCTGCTTCTCCCTCTGCCTCTGCATTTCTCTCTGTCTCTCATGAATAAATAAAAATAAAATCTGTTTTTTAAAAAAAGGCACAATTAAGAATATAGATAGGTCGGGCGCCTGGGTGGCTCAGTTGGTTAAGCATCTGACTCTTGATTTCTGCTCTGGTCATGATCTCAGGGTTGTGAGGCTGGGCTCCACGCTCAGCAGGGAGTATGCTTGAGAGTCTCTCTCTCTCCCTCTGCCCCACCCCCTGCTCACCTGTGCATGCACTCTCTCGCAAATAAATAAATAAATAATAAAATCTTTAGAAAGGAATATAGATAGGAAATAGCTAGTAGCAAAGGAATGGGGAAGGGATTGAGAAAAAGCCCTGTCTCAATTTTTTACTTTATATATATATACATATTGGCCATATAACCATCTCAAAGATATAAATCTATTTCTTTTTATTTAATAGTCCCAAAGTTTATCTCAGAACGAATATAATGTATTTAATCTATCCATTTTGGATGGATATCAGGTTGTTTCTGATTTTTTTTTCATTACAAAGATGCTGTGAATATCTCTGTATCTTTTATCTATCTCTACTTGTGGGGACATACAGAAACACTTGGTAAGTGTTTGTCATTCTAGGAATCAAATGATGGGGTTGTTGAATTTGCATTTCTTGGTTTACTAATAAAGTGGACCATGCTGTCATGTGAGTTACCAGTCCCTTATCATTCATCTTTGATGACTTGCTTTCTCATAGACATTGGTCACTTTTCCCATGGGTAATTCAGATTTTGTTCTTGACTGAAACGAACTCATTGTTTATTAGATGGGAAACGTAGTCCTTCAGTTGTTCTTTTGCCTTTTGGTGTCATGGTTGGAATTTCGTGGCCATGGCAGATCTTCAATCAGGAGACAAGAGGTCCAATGATCCAAGACTGCAGTCAAGGCCAGTGGAGAGTTTTCCGAAGCGCCACATGGACCTCCCTGTTCCGCAGGCAGTAGATGACGGGGTTGCACATGGGTGTGACCACCGTGTAGACGACTGACAGCACCTTGTTGAGGTCCATGGATTTGATGCGGCTGGGACGGCAGTAGATGAAGAGGGCTGCTGAGTAGAAGATGCCCACCACAATCAGGTGGGAGGCGCAGGTGGAAAAGGCCTTGCGCCGGGCAGCGGCTGACGGCATGCGGAGCACGGCCACCCCGATGGCTGAGTAGGAGGCCAGCGCTACCAACAGTGTTCCACAGAAGATGACGATGGCAGAGATGAAGTCCACCAGCTCGGTCAGGGCCACATGGGTGCAGGACAGGTTGAGCAGAGGAGAGACATCACAGAAAAATTGGTTGAGGACGTTGGGGCCACAGTACGACAGGCTGGCAATGCATGTTGTCTTAGCCACCGAGACCAGCAGTCCCCCAAGCCATGAGGACAAGGCCAAGCCCAGGCAGACCTGGGGCCTCATGAGCAGTGGGTAGTGGAGTGGGCGGCAGATGGCCACGTAGCGGTCATAGGCCATGGAGGCCAGGAGGGTGCACTCCGTGCAGATGAGGACTATAAAGAAGAAGAGCTGGGTCATGCAGGCTGTGAAGGGCACGTGGAAGGGTCCAGTCCACAGCCCCACGAGCAGGCTGGGCATGGTCACTGACACGTAGCACATCTCCAGGCAGCTCAGGTTGCCCAGGAAGAAGTACATGGGCTTGCGGAGCTCGCTGTGGCTGCAGATGAGACAGACGATGAGCGTGTTCTCCAGGAGCGTCAGCAGGTAGAGGGTCAGGAAGACGGCAAACAGGACACCCCTCATGCCCAGCCTGGCGGACAAGCCCAGCAAGACAAACTCCTGGACTCTGGACATGTTGCCCGACTCCAGGGACCTCTCCATCTGGGGAGAGACAAAGTTTGTTGACATTCTGGTTTCTTCAGAGACACAGCAGTTAATAAAAAAAATCAGGAACAGGTTCACAGTGCAAGGAGACCCTAGGACTGGGCTAGCCCAGCTTCTGATGGAAATTGACTGTTACAGACAAATGCCAAATAGATTTTGTGAGCCATTGTGTTCCATTGGTCTATGTGTCTGCGTTTGTGCCAATACCAAGCTGTCTTGGTGATCACAGCGTTGTAATACACCTTGAAGTCAGGCAACGTGATGTCCCGAGCTTTGTTTTTCTTTTTCACCATTCTCTTGGCAATTCGGGGTCTTTTCTGGTTCTATACAAATTTTAGGATTGTTTGTTCCAGCTCTTTGAAAAATGCCAATGGTATTTCAATAGGGATGGCATTGAAAGTGAAAATTGCTCTGGGCAAGATAGACATTTAAACAACGTTTATTCTTCTAATCCATGACCCTCAACTCTATGGACAACTAATCTTTGACAAATCAGGAAAAAATATCCAATGGAAAAAAGACCATCTCTTCAATAAGTGGTGCTGGGAAAATTGGACAGCTATATACAGAAGAATAAAATTCGACCATTCCCTTACACCATACACAAAGATAAACTCAAAATGGATGCAAGACCTCGATGTGAGACAGGAACCCATCAAAATCATAGAGGAGAACATAAGCAGTAACCTCTTCTACATTGGCCACAGCAACTTCTTTCAAGATACATCCCTAAAGGCAAGGGAAACAAAAGCAAAAATGAATGTTTGGGACTTCATCAAGATCTAAAGCTTCTGCACAGCAAAGGAAACAGTCAACAAAACTAAGAGACAACCCACGGAATGGGAGAAGATATTCGCAAATGACATTACAGATAAAGGGCTGATATCCAAGATTTATAAAGGACTCCTCAAACTTAATACTCAAAAACAAAGAATCCAGTCAAAAAAATGGGCAGAAGACATGAACAGACACTTCTCCAAAGAAGATACACAAATGGCTAACAGACTCATGAAACAATGTTCAACATCACTAGCCATCAGGGAAATACAAATCAAAACCACAATGAGATACCTCCTTACACCAGTCAGAATGGCAAAAATTAACAAAACATGGAGTGCCTGGGTGGCTCAGTTGGTTAAGCAACTGCCTTTGGCTCAGGTCATGATCCCTGGGTCCTGGGATCGAGCCCAGCATCATGCTCTCTGCTCAGTGGGAAGCCTGCTTCTCCCTCTCCCTCTGCCCCTCCTCCAGCTAGTGCTCTCTCTCTTGCTCACTCTCTGTCTCTCAAATAAATAAATAAATAAATAAATCTTTTAAAAAATTTAACAAAACAGGAAAAAACAAATGTTGACAAGGATGTGGAGAAAGGGGATCCCTCTTACACTGCTGGTGGGAATGCAAGCTGGTACAGCCACTCTGGAAAACAGTATGGAGGTTCCTTAAGATGTTAAAAATAGAGCTACCCTATGACCCAGCAATTGCACTACTAGGGATTTAAACCAAAGATACAGATGTAGTGAAAAGAAGGGCCACATGCACCCCAATGTTCATAGCAGCAATGTCCACAATAACCAAACTGTGGAAGGAGCCGAGATGCCCTTCAACAGATGAATGGTAAAGAAGATGTGGTCCATACATACAATGGAATATTACTCAGCCACCAGAAAGGATGAATAGCCACCATTTGCATCGACATAGATGGAACTGGAGGGGATTATGCTAAGTGAAATAAGTCAAGCAGACAAAGACAATTATCATATGGTTTCATTCATATATGGAACATAAGCAATAGCATGGAGGACCACAGGAGAAGGGAGGGAAATCTGAAGGGGTAGAAATCAGAGAGGGAGATGAACCATGAGAGACTCTGGACTCTGGGAAACAAACTGAGGGTTTCAGAGGGGAGGGGGTAGGGGGAAGGAGGTAATAGGATGATGGGTATTAAGGAGGGCACATGCTGTGATGAGCACTGGGTGTTATATGTAACTGATGAATCTTTGAACACTACATCAAAAACTAATAGTGTACTATACAGTGGCTAAATGAATATAATAAAATAATAAAAATAAAATAAAATAAAACAGTGGAACATTAAAAGAAGAAGAAGGAGGAGGAGGAGGAGGAGGAGGAGGAGGAGGAGGAGGAGAAGAAGAATTATTTGTGAGCCAAACTCTGAGCATGAGATCACAGTCTTTACTCAGATTGGCCTTACTAAGTCTGTGTCCTTATACAATCAGACTGCCTGAAAATTGGGAGAAAATCACTGGCCTTCCATGAGGTTGTTATAATAAATAAGGCAATGGATGGAAATTGCTATACCAAATAATAAATTAGGATTATTGTTATTTCTGTTCCAAAAAAGTGCTTATTATAGGTTATGTTTTTCCTTTCTTTGTATACTCCGTGTAGGAATTTGGGACATAAGAAGTAGGAAGAAGGAAGGAGAAGGTAGGAGAAGAAAGGGAAGAAGGAAGGGGGGGTAAACAGAAGGGGGAATGAACCATGAGAGACTATGGACTCCAGGAAACAAACTGAGGGCTTCAGAGGGGAGGGGGGTAGGGGACTGGGATAGACCGGTGATGGGTAGTAAGGAGGGCACGTACTGCATGGTGCACTGGGTGTTATACGCAAGTAATGAATCATCGAACTTTACATCAGAAACCAGGGATGTACTGTATGGTGACTAACATAATATAATAAAAAATTATTATAAAATTTTTAAAAAACCCATACAAAAGGAATTTGGGAGTATTCTATAAATCTGGAGTAGAGCAAGACTGTCAGCTCTTTTGTTTGAAAATGCTCTTCTTCTCAATGCAGATTTATTTTGAGAATGGTATTGGGCTGTAGGTCACCGGTGATGATGTTCAAGAAAAGCACAGAGGGAGGATCCCCCAAAAGACTGACATGCCTTCAGCAGAAGACTGGAAATATCATTTACTGCATCAGTGCGTGTGATCACAAATACACATAGGCATCATTTCCTCCACTGCTACATTTCAGGAAGCTGAGGCTGACAGAAAAAGTTGTTAATGTACACTGGGACATACAATCTCATAATGGAAACTTCCATAACTCATTGAGCCCCTCGTATGCATTAGTAACTTGCCATAAAACCTACTTATATTCATTGGTTTTACGCCGTAAGACAGATATGGAGCCCAAACAAATAAATGCACTTGCCCAAGACCATACAGCCAGCTCGCAACAACTCAAAGGAGGACACACAGCTAGGCCAGACATCTATGCTATGCCAACCCCATTCCATTTCATCTTCACAATCAAGCTTGAGAAGTCTATACCTGGGACATGGGGAGTGAAGAGCTGACGAGTGATCCAACTAGAGAATCCCTCTGACTACAGGCTGTCATTCAGAGAATTCATTCAATGGCATTCATTAAACTTCCCTTCTATGCTAGGTGTTGGGAATACATGGGTGGAGAAGACACATACGGTCCATATCTGTTGGCACTGATTTCCTATGAGAAAGAGTCGATGAACAAATAAACCAATAAAAAAAAATTAATTCCAGGTTAGAGGGGGCCATGAGATAGGTGTTCAAGGCTATGCAAGCAAAATTAATCGAGGATAAACTAATGACAGAGGTCAGTATCTGCCAAGTTTTCATAAGAAAGATGTCTACTCAAAAAGTTAAAAATAGAGCTACCCTGTGATCCAGCAATTGCACTACTGGGTATTTACCCCAAAGATACAGACGTAGTGAAGAGAAGAGCCATATGCACCCCAATGTTCATAGCTGCATTGTCCACAATAGCTGAACTGTAGAAGGAGCTGAGATGCCCTTCAACAGAAGAATGGATAAAGAAGATGTGGTCCATATATACAATGGAATATTACTCAGCCATCAGAAAGCACGATTACCCACCATTTACATCAACATGGATGGAACTGGAGGGGATTATGCTAAATAAAGTAAGCCAAGCAGAGAAAGACAATTATCATATGATTTCACTTATTTGTAGAACATAAGGAATAGCAGGGAGGACATTAGGAGGATGGGAAAAATGAACGGGGGAATAACAGAGGGGGAGATGAACCATGAGAGACTATGGACTACGGGAAATAAAGTAAGCCAAGCAGAGAAAGACAATTATCATATGATTTCACTTATTTGTAGAACATAAGGAATAGCAGGGAGGACATTAGGAGGATGGGAAAAATGAACGGGGGAATAACAGAGGGGGAGATGAACCATGAGAGACTATGGACTACGGGAAACAAACTGAGAATTTTAGAGGGAGGGGTGGGGGATGGGCTAGCCTTGTGATGGGTATTAAGGAGGGCACATATTGTATGGAGCACTGGGTGTTACATGCAAACAATGAATCGTGGAACATTACATCAAAAGCTAATGATGTACTGTATGGCGACTAACAGAACATAATAATAAAAATAAAGAAAAAGGAAGGAAGGAAGGAAGGAAGGAAGGAAGGAAGGAAGGAAGGAAGGAAGGAAGGAAGGAAGGAAGAAAGAAAGAAAGAAAGAAAGAAAGAAAGAAAGAAAGAAAGAAAGAAAGAAAGAAAGTCTATTCTGTACAGCAATGTTAGGGAGGAAAGGTGTCCTGAGAGTCAACCTCTCAAGTTATGATAGCAGGAACCTGGAAGAACTTCCTGCATGAAAGAATTTGTTGCTGTAAGTTTTCTCCTAGCTGTAGAGCATCAGAGTCTCCCAAGAGGCCAGATTTATAGATCCTAAGGTTCTTTGCAAAGGCATAAGGAGCACGAGCTAATTTAATCCTCGGGACATACAGATGTTGTGTACGTTACTGCACAAACACAGATTGGGCAGCCAAGCCTCAGGGTTGTGACTCCAGCAACTCACTTCACAGCTGTCAAGCAGAACTTGCTCCCCGGTAACCACTTCTTGGATAGGAGTCCTGGATGGGAGTCCACTCATCTTTCATTTCCCATTCCACCTCAGTCCTTCCCCCCAGTTGAGATTTCTCGCTCCCCCTCTTTTTGGTTCTGCCTCTGATCTTCACTATTCTCTCATCCGTATTCACTCAATATGCACCTCTCCACAAATCCTTTTCCGATTTGCCTTTCCTAACTTAGGGCTTCAGATCTTCTGCCAAACCAGTGAGTGCAGCCCTGGAGGGTCACATTAGCACCTGACTCCCAAAACTAGATATTCAGAGACTATTCCACCTCAAAAACAGTTGTTATCCACGAATTCTTTGCTAAGAGCTGTGCTAGGTTCAAGGGAGACATGGTGGTCAGTGAGAACGCATTCCTGGTCCCCAGAGCAATCTGGGCCACAGAGCCTGACCTGTCGTCTTAGCACTCCACTTAACTTCGGTTGTGTGTCATTCAAAACTAGAGATAACCATCTCTCCTCTGAACTCTACAATTTCCCCACTGTCAGAAGAGGGGCAACATAGTGGTTAAAGCTTGAGCTCAGAGTTATACAGAAGTAGGTTTCAATCCTTTTGTTCTAAATGAAACTCAGAATTTTTCAGAAGACAGACCCTTGGCTGACAGTCTTTAATGGTAACTATTTATTAAGTAAGGGGCTTTCTGCGCCAAAGTGATGGCTATATGGGCACGAACCAAACTGGTTTTAGCCTCAAAGTGTTCAAGAACTTTCAAGGAGGGGAACTCTAGGAAAGTCACTCAATTCGTTTAATTCTGCCTTGTAAATTAATAAGCACTGTGTGGATAAGTACTAAGGGTTACATCAGTTACTGTTTCTTAAGTATTCAGAACTGGTACCTGATATGCTTTGGATATTCTATAAAAGACAGTCTCTCTCTGTTGGTCTTTGTCCTCACCCCCCAAGAATAACATCTGGTCTCCTCGTGTGATGGCTGAAGGACAACAGCTTCAGATCCGTTCTTGCTGATGCTGCTCCTGGAAGAGGCTCAGATGTTCGGGTGCATTCAGCTGCTACCCGGAGGAGGAGATGCCGAAGAGGAGAGTCACCTTTCAGTCCATGTTGGAAGGAGCCGTTCCTGGTCCTGAATGAGGCATCCACTCCTCCCACCCTTGTTTCTCTTCGTGGTTCTGGATGCTCTAAGTTGCTCAGTTGACTCTCCCCACAGTGAGAAGGAGGCAGGGAGGCCGGCTTAAATTGGAGCTCTGGACCTCAGAGACTTGCCCTGGTCTCTGCAGATTTGGAGAAGAGTTGGTGTGAAAAACACTTACTGATACTCTGTGGAGGCTTAAGGGGAGGAGGAGCCTCGGAGCCACCCTCAGCTCAGGCCATCGTGCATTGACTGATTTATTCCCAATGCCTGTCTTGTGTTTGGGTCCTGGGGTATAAGGATGAGTGGTAAACTGTTCCTGCCTTTGGTTGATAAGTTTGGTTATGGAAACACAGGTTCATAACTTGCTCTGAGAAGAGCTAATGCATCTGAGGACCACAGGACAGGACTTTCCAGGAGAGACTGCAGGCTAAGACAATGCTGCCCACTGAAAGTAGTGGCAGAAATGAGTATCTGCACCTTCGTGTTCAGATCAGTTTCATCCACAAAAGCCAAAAGATGGGAGCTACCCAAGTGTACGTGGATGGAGGCAATGATAAGCAAACTGTGGTATATGCACAGAATGGAGCTCAGCTCTCCGCAAAACACGGACGGAAATTCTGACAGATGCTACTACACAGATGAATCTTGAAGACCTTATGCTAAGTGAAATAAGTCAGCCACAAAAGGCCAGATACTATGTGATGTCACTTATACGAGGTGCCTAGAGTAGTCAAATTCCCAGAAACAGAAAGTAGAATAGTGGCTGCCAGGGGCTGGAGGAGAGCTGAATGGGGAATTAGTGTTTAGCGGGTAGAGAGCTCCCATTTTTCCAGATGAAGTGTTCTGGAGACAGGTGGTGGTAATGGTTGCACAACAGCGTGAATGTACTTGATGCCAGAGAACGGTACGCCTACCGATGGTTAACAAGGGCAAATTTTATGCTATGTATATTTTTCGACAATTAGAATCACTATAACCTTTATATCCAACCTGAAGATACTTGTGTGAATCTTTCCACACCTTTATCCTTGCTCACACACACACACATCCAGAGGTCTAAAGTACATTGACTCCTGAGGAACGTTGCCCAAACTATTCTTTCTGACAAGAGATTGCCTTTCCTCACAATGAAATCCAATTCAACCCGTTAAATTTCATATGCAACTTCAGTCTTCGAAAAATATTTTTGAACCCTCTGTTTTCTCTAGCCACACAGAATTAGTTCCCTTCTCTGGTAAAACAGTACAGTGTGATGGAATTACTTCTGGGACCACGGTAGGCAATTGGTCAGGGTTGGTTAAACACTCACATTCCAAGTGAGGTTGTGGAAATGTTCTGCAGAGTTGGAGCCTGACAGATGATATTCAGCTCTTGACCCAAATCTCAATAGCTGCAGAACCTTCATGATTTACTTTGTCTCTGAACCTTCCCGTAAGATAACCTTGGAATAAACCTAACCAAAGAGGTAAAAGATCTCTACTCTAGAAACTGCAGAACACTTATGAAAGAAATTGAAGAAGACACAAAAAGATGGAAAAACATTCCATGCTCATGGATTAGAAGAATGAACCTCCCTATAAAATAAGATAACCCTTCCTTCCTCCCAGGGTCATTGAGAGGATAAAATTGCTTAATGCATGTAAGTCTCTGAGCTCAGTGCAAATTAAATACCCAGCAGATGGAAGCAATAATATTATTACCATGAGACAGGTATTAAACCAAGACATCTTTTAGAAAATTATATTAGCAAATACGTGTCACATGTCCAGTGTGGTGATTGACCCGTAGTAGATACTCAATACACACTAGCTCATCTCCATCCCAATGTTCAAGATAATGACTCAGTGCGCTACTACACCTTTCATACTAAATTATAACTTTTTTTTGTCTTATGCGTCCTCAACTACAAAGAGGTATTTGAGAAGAAGAAACTTGTCCTTTCTTTCTGTATTCACAGAGGCAAGCTCAGGGCTTGACTCACAGTGCATACTCCAGGAATGTTAGATGATGAGGGGTGGGTAGAATAAAACTAGAGGTCTGCTTCCCACTTCCTAGAAAGTTCTGGTTCTCATAAAATATAGGCTTAACTTCAGAAGGCTTTCTCATGATACAACCAGGGATAGGGGAGACAGGAGGTAAGAGGAGGGATCTGGGAGAATGGTGGCCTGGAACCAAGGGTTTGTTGTGTTCTTTTGTTGTTGGAAGGTCTGAGGTAGAGACTAGGGCTTAAAACTCAGGGTTTATGAGGCCACAAGCTTCTTAAATCCAGTAGTGATTGGGTCATATTTTCAAGAGGAACCTGAAACAATGGTGAGAAGGACAAAAACCCCAAGGACATCTTCTTGAGAAGACCATTGTAAAGTGACCTTGGCAACCACTGGGTCCAGGCCAAACAGAACTGCAGGGTCAGGCAGGGAAACTGGGGCTGATGCTGTATCATTTTAAGTCCTTTGGTCACTAAAAAGAGAAGCTAACTCTGGATCACTTAAGCCAAGAAAGTGGCCGGAGACTGTGGGATTGCTGAAGAACCATATTTTGCTAGGATCATGGACCAGGACAGTTTTGGTAAACTGGATAAGAAGTACCAGGCCGACCACAGAGAGTAGTCAGTTCCATATTCAGTGCTTGTTTCACTCAGTGATCCAATTCCAGGGAGCAAGTGCAGGAATGGCCGAGTTTGGGGATATCAAGCCAACACCCTATACGTGGTGAGGGCAGAGGGAAGTACTTCCATCAAACTGCCAAAGACAAGAGACTGTAGGGAGTAGGTACAGGTAGCTTCCCAAAGACAAATCCACACACAGTTACTGGGAAAACGGGGAATGAGTGCACAGCAAGAAAATCAACAGATGTCATGAGAGATGCCCTGTGGCTGAGGAATGTGGTGGCTTATCTGATACCAGGAGGCTCAGCTTTTACACAGCTGTACTGGGCACAAGGTTGATGGCCCAATGACCACTTCTATATTCCAAGAACTAAGGTTCTTGGTCATAACCGTCCATAGAAGTAGGTTGAGCAGATTTCAGTGGTGAAGACCTCAGAGTTTCAAGAAAGATTTTGGTTAGATTCTAGACCACTTTCCCTTTAGTGTTTGCTTTGGGATTGATGTGTTCACCTTCTTTGTCCTCTCCCTACCAAGGAGGCATCTGCTAGACTAGTAGACGCACATCTCTACATTGGAATCACACAGGGCACTTTTTCGTGAATACATATTCCTGGGCTGTGATCTCAAAGTTTCTGATTTGGTAGATCGGGGTGGGGCCCCACATTGGGGGTGGCATCTCCATGCTTAACAACCACCCCAGGTGTTTCTGAACCACATCTTAAGAAAATGCTGCGCATTCCTGAAAGGTCACGAGGGCCCAGACTATGTTATCTTATTAACCACAGTGTCCTGGGGCCCTTGAGAGGTGCCTGACACATAGTTGATGTTCAATACACACTTGTTTGTTGTCTGATGCCAAATTAAGGAGAAAACACAGTAGTTACATTTTTATAGTGGTGGTCTCATTAGATCGCCACCATAATCCTGGGTGGTGGCAGGGCAGGGGTTCTTCCTCAAACCCTTTCCCATTTATACAGGGTGAGACTGAGCCTCAGAGAGACTTGTCCAACAACCACATTGAAGGATTTCATTCCATACTTGAACTCCAAGTCCCCCAATGCCAAATCCAGCCTCCTGGGAATACTATAGTATGCTTCCTCCTGAAGATAGAGCTTTGGATTTCTAATCTATGAGGACATCTATGTGAATAATGAATGGAGACCATTAACTGAGCACCAGCCGCGTTCCAAGCACTGTGCTAGGTGCTTCCACGCATCTCCTTGTTTAATGGTAACGACCCCATGTGGTAAGTATGGTTATTATTCCCACTCCACAGATGAGAAGGCTGAGGCTCAGAGAAGTCATGTCCTAGTTTGTACAACCACGAAAACAAAGAGTGACAATTCAAATCCAGGTTTGTCTTCTAGAAAAGCCAGATCCCTCCAAAAGTAGAGCATAAACTAAAGGGAAGAAACTTCTCCTCTGATACATTTAACTCTATTCAAAAAAATATTCTTACTGAGCTTGAGAGAAGAAATAATGTCACTCATGTACCAGGCTAATTATTAGAGAAGAGATCAGTAAATCAGGGAACTGAGAGGGATAGAACACCAACCCAAATTGGCTTAAGTAAAAGACAAATTTACTGGTTCACCTAAAAGGAATTCCCAAGGGCATGACAGACTTCAGGCATGGCTGGATCCAGGAACTCAATAAAATCATTAGAACCACATCTTTCCCCCATCCACTACCATTGGTTCTGATTTTCTTTGCAATGACTCCATTACCAAGCAGGAACTCCCCTGCTAAAGAACAGATAGTTGATGGCATCTACAAGCTTAAACCCTTAACAGCTATGAACAAAGAGAAGTTTGAACAAAAATCACAATGTCTGGCTCTCTGAAGTAAGTTTTAAAGCCCCAAACTACTCACTCCTCCATTTGTTGATATCGTTTGTCATATAACCTCACGGTTCCTCTCACAAAGAGACAGAGTGTACTTCCTTACCCCATGACTATGGATATGGCCATGTGACTTGCATTGGCTAATGCCATCTTACTGGGTGTGACATGGTCAAAGCTTTGAAAATCAGTTGAACAACTGGGCCTTCTCATTCAGCTATTGTAATGAGAAAAGTCATGCCGGAGCTCTGGTCCCAGGAGAAGGAGGGGAAACGTGAGCACCAGACTAGCTAAACCAAGTCTATGACAGTCAACACTCATTTGCATGAGCAAGCGTAGCCAAGATCAGAAGAACCACCCAGATGACCTCAACCTAGATTAGCTAACCCTCAGCTGATTGAAGATTCGTGGCGATAAACGACATGTTTTAATACACTACGTTCTAGGATGGTTTTCCACACAGCATTCTTGCGGCACCTGTTAACTAATGCACTCTTGTTGACCCAAATTAGGTTCATTTGTCCATCACTACCGAATAACTGTAATCAGGGACTGAATTATCTGTCATGAGCCTTTTCTTGGGCAGAAAGAACCAGCACCACCATGACTGCAAGAGGAAAAACATACAGTTTCCCAGAAAAAAGTCAGAGTACTGCACCACATATTTGCACATAGATCCTTGTCAAACATCCACCAACAATTCCTGAAGAGGTCATTCGTGGGGTCCAGATTCCTGGCGGTGGCAACACACACGCCCCAGGGCAGCCTTCACCTCCTTGTTCCGAAGGCTGTAGATGAGGGGGTTGAGCATGGGGGTCACCAGGGTGTAGGACAGGGACACCACCTGCTTGCTCTCTGGGGAGTAGCTGGCCTTGGGTCGCAAGTGGATGACCCCTGTGGTGCCGTAAAACAGAACCACCACGATGAGGTGTGAGGCGCATGTGGACAGGGCCTTGTGGCGCCCTGTGGCTGACGGCATCCGAAGCACGGTGACCAAGACCCCAATGTAAGACATGGCTATCAGACAGAAGGGAACCATGATGACCAGCACTGTGGCCGCCAACACATTGGACTCGAAGACTCTGGTGTCCGCACACACCAGACTCAGCAGAGGGGCGATGTCACAGAAGAAGTGGCGGATGCCACGTGGCCCACAGAACGGGAAGCTGAACAGCCAGACGGTAAAGACCAGCGACACGGGGACTCCGGCCAGCCAGCACGTGGCGGCCAGCAGGTGGCAAAGCCGGGGGGTCATGATGGCCCCATAGCGCAGGGGCCTGCAGATGGCCACGTACCGGTCCCAGGCCATGGCGGTCAGGAGAAAGCACTCGGACGTGACGCACGACAGCACGAAGAGCAGCTGCAGGGCGCAGCCCGTGGGGGACACGCCCCGCCCGGGCCGCAGCAGGGTCACCAGCAGCCGGGGCGCGATGTTCAGCGAGAAGGAGATCTCCAGCAGGGCCAAGTGGCGCAGGAAAAAGTACATGGGCGAGCGCAGCGCCGGGTCCAGGGCGGTCAGCAGCACGATGAGCGCGTTGCCCAGCAGCGTGAGCAGGAACGTGGCCAGGAAGAGCGCGGCGAGCAGCGGCCGCAGCGTGGGCACATGCGCGAAGCCCAGCAGGACCAGGTCGCGTGGGGTGCAGCTCTGGTTGGCGCACGGTGGGGCGTCGAGGGCGCCCGGGAGAGCCCAGGCCGCCGGCATGGACCCGGGTGGGCGAAGGAGCCTCTGGGAGGGGAAGAGGTAAGGAGAGGCGTGAAGAGCAGAGCTGTGCCCGCCCGGGCTCTGTCTCCCCAACATGCGCTGAGCGGAATAGGGCAGGCGTCTTATCAAAAGGCAAATCAGCTCATGCTGGGTCCTCCTTGAATGCCCCCCATGAGCATGGAAAGAGATCCCGGGGCCGTACGAGGCCCACGAGGTTCTGACTGGCCCGGCCCATCCACCTTCTGACCTCTTCTCCACCGAGCTGCGTCCACAATGCCTGGTCCTGCCTCAGGGCCTTTGCACTTGCCAGCCCAGCCCCTTGAGATGCTGTTCCCTGACTGTTTGTATCACTGGTTTCCTTTTCTAAGGTCTGTGAGGATTGGTTCTTGGCTACATCTCCATCCCCATCTTCTGATCTTCTCGCTCACTAAGTCCAGCTTCAAAGACCTCCCTCTCACCCCAGGGCCTTTGCACTTGCACAGTAGGGTATCCCCAGCTGTGGGTATGGTTGCACCTTTCTCATCCTCCAGGTGTCCACTCAAATATCACCTTTTCAGGATGTAACCAGCCACCCCCTGCTCTATACACAGTTTGAAATGAAATTGACTACTTTTTCTTCAATAATCTATTTCCTTCTACAGACTGTGAGTACCAGGGGACTAGACACCTTTCCATCTAATGTGTGCTATAACTTCTCTCTCACAAGGGTTCTTTGTGAAGAATAAATGATACAATACACGAGGTTCTGGGCACTGGGACGGTCACATACCAACTCCACGGGCATCAGTGTTTGTTAAATGAATCCAGATGAGCCCACATCCTGCAGTTGTTTCTATACTCCTGTTACATACAACAGGAAGCTTAAATGTGCTGTCAGGGCATTCAAGCTCCCTTGAGGCATGGCCCCCACATTTACTCACTTATTTAGCCAGAGAGAATAAGTCCCTGCACCAGGCACTGGAGCAGGCACTGAGCTGGGATTTGGGGATGAATAGGAAAATCAGACCTGTTCTCTGACATCACGCTGCCGTGGGGGAACGGAACGTAGGGATGCCTTCCTCAGAAGCGGGGCAAGGCTTTTCTATAATGGCATCTCACCACCCGGCGTCCTGTCAAGCTTGCATTAGACGCTCCATCAACATTTATTGCATGCGCGGACGTCTGTCTCGCCCGTGATTTTCTCCCTAGCACCTAACACGAAGCCTGGCTTTACTGAATGGCTGGACATCTATCTCGTACATAGCTACGTTCCCCAGGACCTAGGTCAGCGTCTGGCATACACAGAAGTATAAAAATATCTGTTGAAGAATAGAGAACCCAGAAATGGACCCTCGGCTCTTTGGGCAACTAATATTTGATAAAGCAGGAAAAAACATCCAGTGGAAAAAAGACAGTCTCTTCAATAAGTGGTGCTGGGAAAATTGGACAGCTACATGCAAAAGAATGAAACTTGACCACTCTCTCACACCATACACAAAAATAAACTACAAATGGATGAAAGACCTCGATGTGAGACAGGAATCCATCAAAATCCTAAAGGAGAGCATAGGCAGCAACCTCTAGATCTACAAAGAACTTCTCAAAGTCAATACACGAGAAACAAATAAACAAATCAAAAAATGGGCAGAAGATATGAACAGACACTTTTCCAATGAAGACATACAAATGGCTAACAGACACATGAAATATGTTCAACATCATTAGCCATCAGGGAAATTCAAATCAAAACTACATTGAGATACCACCTTACGCCAGTTAGAATGGCAAAAATAGACAAGGCAAGAGACAACAATTGTTGGAGAGGATGTGGAGAAAGGGGATCCCTCCTACATTGTTGGTGGGAATGCAAGTTGGTACAGCCACTCTGGAAAACAGTGTGGAGGTCCCTTAAAAAGTTAAAAATTGAGCTACCCTATGATCCAGCAATTGCACTGCTGGGTATTTACCCCAAAGATACAGACGTAGTGAAGAGAAGGGCCATATGCACCCCAATGTTCATAGCAGCATTGTCCACAATAGCTAAATCGTGGAAGGAGCTGAGATGCCCTTCAACAGATGACTGGATTAAGAAGCTGTGGTCCATATATACAATGGAATATTACTCAGCTATCAGAAAGAACGATTTCTCAACATTTGCTGCAACATGGAGGCACTGGAGGAGATTATGCTAAGTGAAATAAGTCAAGCAGAGAAAGACAATTATCATATGGTTTCTCTCATCTATGGAACATAAGAACTAGGATGATCAGTAGGGGAAGAAGGGATAAGGAAAGGGGGGTAATCAGAAGGGGGAATGAAGCATGAGAGACTATGGACTATGAGAAACAAACTGAGGGCCTCAGAGGGGAGGGGAGTGGGGAATGGGATAGGCCGGTGATGGGTATTAAGGAGGGCACGTATTGCATGGTGCACTGGGTGTTATACGCATCTAATGAATCATCGAGCCTTACATCGGAAACCGGGGATGTACTGTATGGTGACTAACATAATAAAAAATCATAAAAAATAAAAAAAAATAAAAATAAAAAAAATAAGCACAAAAAAAATATCTGTTGAATAGCTAAGGAGAGGATCTGCTCTCAGTTCTCACCATGCCCCTCCCCTTAAACACATTCTTCTAATTTCCCCAGGAGCTCACTCACTGCCCGCGCATTCCAGCCTCACGCTGGCAGCCCAACACTCATGCCAAGCTCGGCCGTGTGGCAGCTGGCTAAACGGCGCAGTAAGGGGGGCTGGAGCTGGGGAGTAAGCGCTGAGGCTCCGCGTGTGCCCTATATTAACCTTGCAATGCCAGCAAGACGCCTGTTTTCCTCTGAGCTTCATATTTTCATCTGGAGGTGGATTTCATAGTCAAAACCCTACGACACCGCAGTCTCAGAACTGCAGATGAGGAAAACGAAACTCGGAGAATCTAAGTGTCCCGAAGTAAGTGAAATCACTCTCTCAAAGTCATCTGCACCCCCACACAATGCCCCACATGGCAGCGCTATTCACAGGGGCCAAGACACGGAAGCAACCTAAGTGTCCACTGATTTATAAGCGGACAAAGAAAATGTGACAGATATATATATAATAACATACAAAAATATATATTATATATAAAATAATGTATAAATATATATAATGTGATATATAGAACATATATCTCACATAATATATGTATTACATATACAATGCAATATTATTTAGCCACAAAAAAAAAACAAAGGAAAATCTGCCATTTGGGGCAACACGGATGAAGCTAGAGTGCATTATGCATAAGTTAGAGGAATATAAATACTGTAAGACATCACTTATATGTGGAATCTTATTTTTTTAAGTATTTATTTATTTATTTATTTGACAGGGAGAGACAGAGAGAGAGAGCACAAGCAGGGGGAGCAGGAGAGGGAGAGACAGGCTCTCTGCTGAGCAGGGAGCCCGATGTGGGGCTCAATCCCAGGACCCCGGGATCATGACCTGAGCTGGAGGCAGATGCTTCACCAACCACCCAGCTGCCCCATATATGGAATCTTTAAAAAAAAAAAAGTTGAGTTCATAGAAACAGAGTGGAATGGTGGGTGTCAGAGGACGGGAGCACGCAGAAATGACGTGGGGGGCACCTAGGTGGCGCAGTCAGCTCTGTGCCTGTTTTCAGCTCAGGTCATGATCCCAGGGTCTTGGGACGGAGGCCGGTGTTGGGCTCCCTGCTCAGTGGGGAGTCTGCTTCTCCCTCTCCCTCTGCCCCTCCCCCTGCTCATGCCCTCTCTCTCAAATCAAGTAGTTAATTAATCAAAAAGAAATGAGATGTCGGGCAAGGGTACAAACTTCCTCTTAGATATGAGTAATTTCTGAGGATCTAATATGCACGTGGTGGTTATAGTTAATAACACTGTATTGTATATTTGGAATTTGCGGAGAGAGTGAACGTTGAGTGTCCTTACAACGCACACCCACAAGTGTAATTGTGGGTGATGATGGATGTTTTAACTTAATTGTGGTAATCATTTCACAATATATACTTATATCAAGTTATCACCTTGTACACTTTAAATATATACAATTTTATTTATCAATTATATCTTAATAAAGCTGGAAAAAATAAATAAAATAGGGAAAAAAAAGAAAACTAAGCCCAGAGAATATAACTGTCTTGCTCAAAATCAAGAGGAAACCAGCCCTCTTACATTGAATAACTTCCCCAAAGTTGCACAGCTGGTATGCAGTGGACCAGATATTCACACTCAAGCCTTTCCATCTACCCAGTCCACACTCCAGCCCTGACACAAGCATGAGAGCTCTGTGAGAGCCCCTAGTTGGGTTGTCATGGAGACCATTGGGTTTACAGTTGTGGGGTTCAGATGAGAGCTTCAGCGTGGGGATAAACATTTGGGCATCGTCAGGACAGAGAGAATTTCCAAAGTCATGGATCGAACGAGCTTACCTGGAGAGACGCTGAGTTAACTTCTGCTAATTCCCATCTCCTCCTCTGTAGTAAGAGGAGGGCATAAGAATTGCTCACCTTACCTGGGCACTCATGACAACTGTGTGAAATGCTGTTGTTATATCTTCCTTGTTTCCCATACGGGGAAACTAAAGCCAGAGATGTTAAGTAAGTTTGCCCAAGTAAATGGAAAAGCATGGCTCTGCACCCATAGTGTCCGGCTTTGGAATAAGCTCTATTCTATGCAGCCTCTACACACAGTAGATACTAGTTTATAAAGTAACACATTAGTACCCTCCCATATGCTTGTCCTACTTCCCCCAAGCCCCACAGAACACCTCCTCCTCTTGCCTCCCTCAGTCCTGGAGGATGAAATTATCCATGGAGTACTCACATTTGCGCTCACCCAGTGAGAATGACGGCCTCCACTCCCTTGGAACCATGAGATCATGAGCAGAGTTCAGACAGAGCGGGGTTCAAATCCAGGCTCCACCTTTTTCTGACCATGTGACGGTGGGCAAGGAGACTTTGCCTCTCTGAACTTCCATTTCCTAGTGAAGAAACTGGGAGAAAGAAAATTTTTTGAAAAAAGGCCCATCTTCAGGGTCATGAGAATCCAGTGAGGTTGCATGTCAGAGACAATGCCCATTGTAAAACCCAGCTTGGAAAAACACACCACCAGGTAGTGGCAGAGAAGACATATGTGGGTTTTAGCGAAATGAGATGTTCATTTCCCTGTAAAAAATTTAATATTTTTCAAGGAAAATGTATTCATATACTATTAATAGATTCCCCAGGTTCATCTCCTGTAAAATGGGGTGTTGGTAGTTTAAACCTAGATTCATCAATACAACACGGTCTGGCATCTAGTAAGAGCTCAGTAGTAGTTATCATTGTTACTATTACAAATGAATAATCCCAGATGCCCCTTCCTAGCTGTGTGGCCTTGGACAGTTTTGTTCCCTCACTGAGCCTCTGCTTCCACACAAACAAATTGGGACTAAGAAGACCTAACCCGCCATGTTGTAAGGGCAAAGCTTAGTTTCTGGGGATGTCTGGGCACTTGCCAGACATGAGTCCTGACATTTCTCTTGACACTGGGAAATCAGTGAGAGGCCTGGGACCTGGTCTCTGGCCTTTCATGAACAAAGGTGTTGAGGGTGATGACTCAGGAAACATTTGATGGGCTGCGAACTACACTTCCTACAGTATGGATGGGGTCGCTAATTACAGAATCTTTAGTTTCTTCAAGTGACTTCACCCACTTCCCTTCTGTGATTCTAGAACCACAACATCCCCACCAAGCAGCTATTAAGCCCTTGGTTACATATCTCTTGTGACAGGGAGCTTATCATCTCTCATGCCAGCCCCCCCCCACTTAGATTTTAGCAATGATTGCAAAATCACCAGCATTCACGTACGTGGTTGGTAGCTGTGTAAACGGGAACAAATTCTTGGGAGGGCATAGTGGCAATATCTGCCCACATTAACACTCAGGAAATCTCTTGGCCCCGCAATTCTACTTCTAGGAATTTATCCGAATAGATGTGCATATGCACACAAAGGTCTGTGGTGGGGTTAGTTAGAGCTGGGCATTATTTCTAAGAATAGAAGATTGAAAAGAACGTAATGCCCATTGATAGGACTAGGGAAATGCATTATGTTGTATTCTTACAGTCCAAAACTCCATAGCTCCTCCTGCAAGAATGGTGTTACTATGTAGAAGTTAAAAATTGAGCTACCCTATGATCCAGCCATTGCACTACTGGGTATTTACCCCAAAGATATAGACGTAGTGAAGAGAAGGGCCATATGCACCCCAATGTTCATAGCAGCATTGTCCACAATAGCTAAATCGTGGAAGGAGCCGAGATGCCCTTTGATAGATGACTGGATTAAGAAGTTGTGGTCCATATATACAATGGAATATTACTCAGCCATCAAAAAGAACGATTTCACAACATTTGCAGCAACATGGACAGGACTGGAGGAGATAATGCTAAGTGAAATAAGTCAAGCAGAGAAAGACAACTATCATATGATTTCTTTCATCTATGGAACATAAGAACTAGGAAGATCAGTAGGGGAAGAAAGGGATAAAGAAAGGGGGGTAATCAGAAGGTGGAATGAACCATGAGAGACTATGGACTCTGGGAAACAAACTGAGGGCTTCAGAGGGGAGCGGGGTGGGGGATTGGTATAGGCTGGTGATGGGTATTAAGGAGGGCACGTATTGCATGGTGCACTGGGTGTTATACGCAAGTAATGAATCATGGAACTTTACATCAAAAACTTGGGATGTACTGTACGGTGACTAACATAACATAATAAAAAATTATTATTAAAAATAAATAAATAAATAAAATGTAGAAACAAGGTGCACGACACTGGAGAATATGCTATAATTTCTATAAATAGCAGAAGAGGTTACATATATGTATTATATATACATCTATACATACATATATGTATATGCAATGGATGTTTCTGGAAAGATATAAATGATTATGCCAACAGTGGCTGCCTCTGAAGAGTCACTGGGGGTCAGAGACGCAAGAGATATTTGTCATCATACATCCTTGGGACATTCTTAATTTTGTCCATGGACATGTATTTTGCTTGTGAAAATTTTGCTTCTACAGAAATTTAGACACTGAAGAAGGAATGAAAGCCCTTCACAAACAAACATACTTGCTATAAAAACATTTGATCCACTTATACGAGGTATCCAGGGGAAGCAAATTCATGGAGGCCAAAAGCAGAGTGGTGGGTGCCAGGGGCTCCGTGGGAAGGAGATATGGGGAGCTGTTCAGTAGGGACAGAGTTTTGATTTGCAAGATGAAAACGTTCTGGAAACTGGTTGCTTAACAATGTGAATATACTTAACACTACAGAACTGTACACTTAAAATGGTTAAGATGGTAAATTTTATGTCGTGTGTATTTTACCACAATTTAATAAAATTAAAAAATTAAATATATTTGAAATAATATAAGTATGTACAAAACAAACAGAGAATTCCCCAGAAACTTCACATCCCACTTCAAAGTGATGACCAGGATTTATAGTTTGGCCTTATATCTTTCAGATTTTTACATACATGAAATGGTTTATATGATTTGACTCCTACTATAATTTCACTTCACACTTTATTTTATTTAATTTGTTTGTTTGTTTTTTGGTACAAAAAGGTGGTTTTATTGAAGCACAGGGACAGGACACGTGGGCAGAAAGAGCAGCACGGGGGTCATGAGGAGTGGTCCATTATATACCTTCAAGTTGGGAGGGAGTTTACACTTTAGAATCAGAAAACATTAGGCTTATGAAAATTTACCTGTAATTCCACATAGATCGTACTCATGGATGTTCGATGCATACATACATAGGTGTAGATTTCATTTTGAAAACAAAATTTGTTTTCAATCATATTTTACATTTTAGCATTTTTCATCCATGGAGTATTTTTCCATATTAATAAAAATATTCATGATTATGATTTTAATTAGCGTGCAATACCTTGTCATATGGTGTTGGCAAATAATATTTAAAGAAGTCTAAGTTACATAAGTGACATGAGGAAGCTTTCTTTGCCAACCAAATGAAGTGAGTAAAAGTACTTACCTCAAAGGTTTGTGGTGGGAACGAATGGAGCTCATGCATTAAAATTCTTACTACAGGTCCTGGCATATGGTGAGCATTTGATGTGTGCTGTCTTACTATCATCATTACTCTGTGATCAATCAAGTTGTATTTGATTTTTTTAGAACTCTAGAGAATGCCACAATGGACATCTTTGTGAGTAAGTGTTGGGCTTGTTTTATCTTTTTAAATGAGTTATGGTGAAAAAGGATTGAGAGAATGAGGAAGGGTGGAGGGATGAAGGAGGAAACAGGGCAGGAAGGACAGAGGGAAGGAGGGGAAGGAGAGAGAGAGAGGGAGAGAGGAATTATTTTACAGTTATGGGATGTAAAGTTTTCTAGAAGATCAGCCAATGCTCTTCATTTTTGGACCAGAAAAGGTGAAGCTCAGAGAGGGTCAGTCTGCCTACATGACCCAGTGGTCCCCTCGCCCCACCCCCTTGCTCCTACAGCCACCCTGTTCTGATGGATGAAGCAGGAATCAGAAGCCCAATGAACTTCACCAACTCAGAAAGCAAAGCAGGGGCATCCACACTTCCTGCCCCCCGTCAGATCCTCAGAGAACCATCCTTTTTCTCCCCGAATAACCAAAAGATGCTCTACTCCCAAAGAAGGCTCTCAGCAACCAGTGCATCCACAGCTCAGAAACTTGGCTGAAGGCAGGCTCAACAAATATAAACTTCTGGCCAGGGACCTTGAGGTTGTCATTTTCCCTGAAGACCTCGGAACCAGGGCTCATTATCTACCCTCTGTGTCCACCCACGAGCAGTGGGGGCATGGCCCTCCCATTCTGTCCACCCCCTCTCTCCATGACACAGCTGAAAAGGAATATACCTCTCCACGGCAAGGGTGCTTGATGTTGGCAAGGGTGTGAACCAACAGTTCCTCTTGTACTGCTCTGGCAGGTGCACAAACTGATGCGGCCATGCTGGTGGGCAGGTGGACAGACAGGTTAAAATGAAAGCCTGCCTTCCCTGATGCAAATCAAACCCAGAGTGAGATATCATCTCACACCTGTTATGATGCTTATCATCAAAAATAAGGGGAAAAAGAAGAGATAACAAATGCTGGAGAAGATGTGGAGATGATGATGATGAGGATGAGGATGGTGATGATGGTGGTGATGGTGATGGTGGTGGTGGTGATGGTGAGGATGATGGTGGTGATGGGTGATGGTGATGATGATGATGATGGTGGTGATGATGGTGGTGGTGTTGATGGTGATGAGGATGGTGATGATGGTGATAGTGAGGATTATAGTGATGATGATGAGGATGATGGTGGTGATGATGGAGATGATGACAGTGAGGATGATGAGGATGGTGAGGATGGAAATGATGATGGTGGTGATGATCATCATCATGATTTTGTCATTATTTTTCCAGGATCCTGAGGAAGGAGGGCATTTGCAGGAGATAAGGTCAGGAGCCATGGCAAAATGTCTGTATTTGGGGGGATTTTATTTCTGTTACAATGGGAAATGATTGCAGAATTTTAACTTAGCAAGGGACATGATCTGACTTAGGTTCATTCTGAGTTCCTTTCATGAAGTTTAGGATGAGAATTAAGTAAGTGACACACGTGAAACCTGTCACTGGGGTTGGCACACAGTGGATGCTCTGCGAGCCAAGTTGATGTGTCATGGGCTAGCTCCTCTTCTAGGCTGGAGTTCCTTGGGGACAGGGTCTGTGTCTGATTTATCTCAATGTCCTCAGTGTCCAGCACAGAGCCTGGTGCAGCACAGCTGTGTGGCTGTTAGAAGGCTTCGGTTGCAAGCAACAGCAACTGACTCTGTCAGGAGCAAAGGAAACCCAGGCCTCTATGTCTCTATCAGCAGGAGTTGAGGACCCCCTAAAATCTGCGTACTCCTTGCAAGAAATCCCCCTTCTCTACCTTTCCACTCTAATGCTCTCAACCTTGCTATTCTTTCTGCCTTGAAATTATCAGGATTTAACTCCTTGGGTCCTTTTCACTCAATGTATGAAAAGTCAAGTCTCTTGGGCCATTCCTTATTCTTTGGACTCAAATCCCTTTTCACATCTATGGGCAGAGAGCAAAACACCCAGGCATTCCCTATTCCCTTTCCAGCTTTCATAGCCTGCTATCACTGAAGCTGCTAGATCCAGCCATGCCTGAAGCCACCCTGCTCTTCATTGCACTTATCACTATCAAACATGCCATGTACTTCATACATTTTGTACATTATATGACTCTCCCACTGGAATGTAAGTTCCATGACTATAGAGCTTTGGTCTGTTTTGTTCACTATAGTATCCCCAGTGCTAAGAATAGTGCTTAGCATATAGTAGGCACTCAACAAAGATTTGTTGACAGAATCAATAAATGGCTAACTTAAGCAAAAATATTGAAACTATGGGAATTGTATGAGGCAGCTGGTAAAATCTATGGAAAAGTCCAATCATGTTATCTCAGAAAGCACATAACTGAGACAATTCCAAGAATACTAAAGGATTCTCTTCTGGAATCTTTGTGATGAGTTGACTCTGAACATTTTCCACCCTTGAGGCACAAGAAGGAATAGATGGGCCACCCCCTGGCCAAAGGAGGACAGGGTGCTATAGTGGAACATCTCACCAAACATAAGTACAGTACTTCCCTGTCTCTGTAAGAACGCATTCATCTGCAAATGTCTTTTAAAAGTGGCTTAAATCAGAGAATGAGAAGAGAAGCCACAGACTAAGAGGAAATACTGCAAAAGGCACATCTGATAGAGGACTGCTATCCACAATATACAAAGAACTCTTAAAACTCAACAATAAGTAACTTCTTTCAAGACATGTCTCCAAAGGCAAGTGACACAAAAGCAAAAACGAACTTTTGGGACTTCATCAAGATAACAATATTCTGCACAGCAAAGGAAACAGGCAACAAAACTAAGAGGCAGCCCACGGAATGGGAGAAGATATTTGCAAATGACATTACAGATAAAGGGCTGATATCCAAGATCTATAAAGAACTTCTCAAACTCAACACTCAAAAAACAAATAACCCAGTCAAAAAATAGGCAGAAGACATGAACAGACACTTCTCCAAAGAAGACATACAAATGGCTAACAGATACATGAAAAAATGCTCAACATTCACTAGACATCAGGGAAATACAAATCAAAACCACATTGAGATACGACCTTACACCAGTTAGAATGGCAAAAATTAACAAGACAGGGAACAACAAATGTTGGAGAGGATGTGGAGAAAGGGCAACCCTCTTACACTGTTGATGGGAATGCAAGCTGGTACAGCCATTCTGGATAACAGAATGGAGTTTCCTCAAGGTGTTAAAAAGAGAGCTACTCTACGACCCAGCAATTGCACTACTAGGGATTTACCCCAAAGATACAGATGTAGTGAAAAGAAGGGCCACATGCACCCCAATGTTCATAGCAGCAATGTCCACAATAGTGAAACTGTGGAAGGAGCCAAGATGCCTTTCAGCAGATGAATGGATAAAGAAGATGTGGTCCATATATACAATGGAATATTACTCAGCTATCAGAAAGGATGAATACCCACCATTTGCATTGACATGGACAGGACTGGAGGAGATTATGGTAAGTGAAATAAGTCAAGCAGAAAAAGACAATTATCATATGGTTTCACTCATATGTAGAACATAAGGAATAGCATGGAGGACCACAGGGGAAGGGAGGGAAGTCAGAAGGGGGAGAAATCAGAGAGGGAGATGAACCATGAGAGACTAGGGACCCTGTGAAACAAACTGAGGGTTTCAGAGGGGAGTGGGGGAGGGGGGGTAACCAAGTGATGGCTATTAAGGAGGGAAGATGAGCACTGGGTGTTATATGGAACTAATGAATCATTGAACACTACATCAAAACTAATGATGTACTATACAGAGGCTAACTGAACATAATAATAAAAAACCTCAACAATAAGAAAAGAAAAACTCAATTTAAAAATGGGCAAAGCGGGGATGTACTGTATGGTGACTAAAATAATAAAAAAATCATTAAAAAAAATAAAAATAATAAAAATAAAAATGGGCAAAGGCCTTAATGGACACCTCACCAAGAAGATGTAAAGATGGCAAATAAGCATATGAAAATATGCTCCACATCATATATCTCAAGGAAATGTAGATTAAACAACAACAAGATACCACTACAAACGTATTAGAATGCCTCAAATCCAGAACACGGACACCACCAAATGCCAGCAAGGACGTGGAGCAACAGGAACTCTCATTCACTGCCGGTGGGAACCCGATACGGTGCAGCCACTTTGGAGGACAGCTGGCAGTTTCTTATAAAATGAAATATATTCTTATCATATGATCTGGCAACTGCACTTCTTGATATTTACCCAAAGGAGTTGAAAACTTATGTCCACACACACACAAAAAGGAATGGGGTGGTGTTTATAGCAGCTTTAGTCCTAACTGCCCCATCTTGGAGGCAACCAAGATGTCCTTCAGTAGGTGAAGGGGTAAATAAACTGTGGTCCATCCAGACTGTGGAATATTTTTCAGTGCTAAAAAGAAATGAGCTATCAAGTCATGAAGAGACATGGACCTTAATGCATATCATTAAGTGAAATAAGCCAATCGGAAACGGCTATGTACTGTGTGATATCAGCGATATAACATTCTGGGAAAGCCAAACACAGAGAGAAAAGATCAGCGGCTGTTGGGGCTTGATGAGAAGGAGGGACAGATAGGAGGAACACAGAGGAATTTCAGGGCAGTGAAACGATTCTGTACGATACTGTAATGATAGACACATGTCAGTATTCATTTATCAAAACCCCTGGAATGTACAACACCAAGACTGAACCCTAATGTAAACTGTGGCTTCTGGGCAATAATGTGTCAATGGCCCAGGCTCATCACTTGTAGTAAGTGGTGGGGAATGTGATGAGGGGGGAGGCTGTCTGGGGGCAGAGGGTGGACGGGAACTCTCTGTACCTTCTGCTCAGTTTTGCTGTGAACCTAAAACTACTCTAAAATATAAAGCCTAAGAAATTAACTAACAAATTGATCGAATCACTATTTTAAAAGTGGCTTAAGCAATAATAACTGAACTGTGTGCCAGGCACTAAGAGTTTTTCATGTGTTACAAAGGATATCCTAGCAACAAGGCCACGAGATAGTTATTATTAGTGCCTCCACTTTACAGAAAAAAAAAAAAGAAAGAAAGAAAGAAACACTGAAACACACAAGGTATTGGATTCATGCTAGATAGGAGGGAGCTGAGCCAGGTTTTAAGCCTGGATGTCTGATGCCAGATCCCACACGCTTACCTACTTTGCTATAATAACAGCCAGCACTTAAACTGTACATACACGGGACAGGCACACCTTACAAGATTTATGCATCTCAATTTCATTCTCATAACAATACTACGGGCTGATTATCATAATCATTATTATCATCATCCCCAGGAAAACTGAATCACAGATAGGTAATTGGCCTGAGGCCACGTAGGCAGTAAAATGAAGAGGTGGGATTTGGATTCACCTTGCTCCAGAGAACCTATATCCATGACATTCTACTGCCTCTAGAACCAGTAATAGGTTTGAAACCTCTTAAAGTTGCCAAATACATAAGAAGTAAGAAGATCGGTAGGAGAAGAAAGGGAAGAAGGAAGGGGGGGTAAACAGAAGGGGGAATGAACCATGAGAGACTATGGACTCTGGGAAACAAACTGAGGGCTTCAGAGGGGAGGGGGTGGGGGAATGGGATAGGCTGGTGATGGGTAATAAGGAGGGCACGTATTGCATGGTGCACTGGGTGTTATACGCAACTAGTGAATCATGGAACATTGCATCAAAAACTTGGGATATACTGTATGGTGACTAATATCACATAATAAAAAATTTTATTAAAAAAATAACGTTGCCAAATAAAACACAGGACACTCAATTAAATTTCTATCAATTTAAATTTATATCGATATAAATTTAATCCATATAAACAAAGTTTCCTTGAAGCATAATTATACCAATGATTTTTCAGAATAAGTATGTCCCAAATACAGCCATGGGAAATATTTATACTTTTTAGAAAGTCTGTGTATCTCCAATTTAACTGGGGGTCCTGCACTTCCGCTTGTTAAATCTGGCAACCCTACCACCTCATATAACAAAATGACCATAGATGAGTAGTTCCAAATTAGAAAATTCAATGTATTAATGATACCAGATTTGCTTCTCCATGAGTCTCTAGATTTTGCCCTCATGATCACAGAATGGCTGCCAGTGCCCCATCCTCACAAGACAATATCCAAAAGAACAAAGGGAGGGAGGGAGGGGGAAAGCGAGGAATGCAGCCCCTCTTTCTGCCTCATTCTTTTCCATGTGGAGGAAACTCTTTCCTTGGAGCCACAGGAGACTCCTCATTACATCTCACTGGCCAGATTGGTCACGTGCTCACCCCTAAACCAATCCCCAGCAAAGGAGTAAAGGGTAATTCTAATTGGCTAATGCAATCCTAACCATCTCCCTGGGCTGAGTCCCTGGTTCCCTGAGCAAATTGCCTTTTGGATCAGGGCTCTAGTAGCAAAGAGGGGCCTGCCACCGCTTGGGTGATTAGTGCTGCCTGACAAACCACCCCACACCTCGGGGCATAAAACCACCCTGTTACCATCCTCCTGAGTCTTTGGGTCAGGAATTAGGACAGAGCACAGCAGAATGGTTTGCCTTTGCTTTGTGATGTCTTGGGGTTTCTGCTGGGAAAACTTGAAGCTGGCAGTGATACTATGGCTGGGAGCTGGAAGGATCTGGAAGGGTCTACATTTGTGTGTGGGTTGTTGGCTTATGGCCAGAACCCCTACACGTGGCCTCTCTGAGTGCTTCCTTGTAACTGGTCTGGGCTTCTCCCAGCAGGACCTCCAGGCTCTGAGGAGGGAGGGAGGGAAGGAGGAGGATGTGGAGTTACAAGCAGGAGCTTTTTCTTTTTTAAGATTTATTTATTTACTTATGAGAGAGAGAGAGAGAGAGAGAGAGAGCACACACAAGCAGGGAGAAGGGGCAGAGGGAGAGGGAGAAGCAGGTTTCCCGCCAAGCAGGGAGCCCAGGGCAGGGTTCAATCCCAGGACCCCGGACCTGATCAGAAAGCAGATGCTCAACGGACAGCCACCCAGGCGCCCCAAGAAGCAGGTGCTTTATCACCTTGTATGGCCTTGGACGATACATAGTGTCACTACCTCTGCAGCCACAAACTCGGGCACAAACACAAAAGAAAGAAACCACTGCAGAGTGCCAAGTAGACGTGTTGAAGGAACAGAGGGGGAGGGGGACAGGAAGGAGGATACGTACTAGCACCTGCTTGCCTTTCTGCTCTGTTTTCTTAAATTCTCCTTAGAAGCATCCAGCACAAGCCCCAATCCTTTCTTTTTCATCTTTTTTTTCTTTTTTTGGAGAGAGAGCACATGCAGAAAGGGGAGCAGGGAGCAGAGGGAGAAGGAGAGAGAGAATCTTAAGCGGACTCCCCGCTTAGAATGGAGCTGAAGTGGGGCTGATTTCATGACCCTGAGATCATGACGAGAGCTGAAACCAGGAGTCCAATGCTTAACAGACCGAGCCACCCAGGCGCCCCACAAGCCCCAATCCTAAAAGAAGCCCTCCTGATTCTCTCTTGCCGAGTGACGCCGTGGCTTTCCTGGAGTGTGCTCCCCCTTGCAGCAAGCTCCTGGAGGCTTTGCTGGGTGGATTTGACAGTCCCTGTATCTGGGGATGGTACAACCACATGTGGAAGCCAGAAATCTTGGGATCACTGGTTCTGGTCATCTCTGCAGGTGGGCCCAATGCAATCACAAGTGTCCTTATACGGGAATGAGGGAAGCAGGAGAGTCTGAATCAGAGACAAGAAGAAGGCAGAAGCTGAGGTCTGAGTGATGCGATTGCTGGCTTTGAAGCTGGAGGAGGGAGCCATGAGTCAAGGAGACGCTGATTTTCTTTGTGATTTTGTTACTTGCAGGCAAAAGCATCCTGATATGGTACTAATAAATCAGGAAAGAGGGGTGCCTGGGTGGCGCAGTCGTTAAGCGTCTGCCTTCGGCTCAGGGCGTGATCCCAGCGTTCTGGGATCGAGCCCCACGTCAGGCTCCTCTGCTGGGAACCTGCTTCTTCCTCTCCCACTCCCCCTGCTTGTGTTCCCTCTCTCACTGGCTGTCTCTCTCTGTCAAATAAATAAATAAATAATCTTTTAAAAATAAATAAATAAATAAATCAGGAAAGAGTGGTGCCTGGTGGCTCAGTCAGTTAAGCATCTGCCTTCGGCTCAGGTCATGATCCCCGGGTCCTGGGATCGAGCCCCACATCGGGCTCCCTGCTGAGCGGGGGAGCCTGCTTCTCCCTCTCCCTCCACCTGCTGCTCCCCTTGCTTGTGCTCTCTCTGTCAAATAAATAAATAAAATCTTTAAAAATAAATAAATAAACCAGGAAAGAAGAGGGTGGTAGGAGAAAAAAGGTTCTACGTCTCTGTACCAAAGGCCTAAGTTATCATTCTATTCACGGCCCGCTCTGGGAGTCTTCCTTACTTGCCCAGGGAGGAATGCGCTGACTGAGCCAGAGACACTATGTCATCTGTGCTGGGCTACTGCAGCCCCGACTGTCCTCTCCCACAGTCTGCATGGAAGTCCGACCGCGCTCCACAGCTGAAGGTTCCCCCTGCCGGCTCTTTGGAGGGCACAGCGCACAGGGGCAGGTGTGCACAGGGCAGGTGAGAGGGGGAAAGGTGGAGGGATTTGGGGTGGACTTTGGTGGTAAAACTGCAGGGTTATTTAAGCAGCAAATGGGACCAAAACGCAGCCCAATAGACTGAGGCTGAAAAGGAATTTTCTGGATCACGTAACTGAGAAGAATGGAGGAGGTCACAGAATCAAAGAAAGAAAGCGAAAGAATGGAATGCTAGGGAGAACTAGGGGTCCCGCCTTCCAGATCTTTATCTGTCCTCTGTCTCTATCTTCGTCTCTCTTCACACACCTCCACTTTCTGTCCCCTCCACCTCTCCACCACTCTATCACCCATATCCATGTGTCCATTACACATAATCTCTCACGTTCCAGGTACAAAGAAACATGGCTAACGTCTCCCCAACCCCAACAGAAGCTGCAGGACCCCCAAACCCTCCAGTCCATTCCAGCAAAGACAGAATGAGCTGCGTTTGTGTCCTGCCTGTGCTGAGAACCACCGGAGGTCACCGAGGGGTGGGAGGCTGTGACTGGCCAAGCCTGGGCCTCGAGCCCTCACTGCAGCCAGGTGGGGCAGAATACTGTGATCCAGAGCCCAGAGGGACCCGTAAGAATGGGGCAGTTCCCAAGGGACACAGGCATGTGGCAGATGCACCCCAAGCTGCAGCAGGGACTCCTAAGTCACCTCCACACTGGCCTCTGCAACTCTGCGGGGGACATGCAGCCCCCTGCAAGCCCCTGGACACACACAGGGTCTCTCCGGATGCTGATTTCACTGGAGTATTTCAAAAAACCAGAAATGTAACTTCTATACCAAAACAAGTGTGGCTCCATCATGAAGCTCTCCAGCCCTCCACGTGGCTGGCTGCTTCTTTTTAGTCGAACCTCACGCCGAGTGTCACCGGATCCTCAGAAAGCCCGATCACCTGTCTAATAGCCCCGTCTCCACAGGCACTCTCTGGCATGCAGCTTTATTTGTCCTCGTCACTCTCCAAATACAGAGAATACAAGGAACAAGTGACCAACTGGCTTCACAACACGTCTATGAACGTCTCCATCCCTGTTTCCACCGTGAGGGCATCTTGAACTTGCGTGCATTTCAAAGTAAGCTACAGTCACTAGCCTGCTGTCCCCAGAATCTCCGCATGCACGTTGCCAACTAGAGCTCAATATTCATTGGAGGATCTTTTCTTTTTTCTTTAGGGGGTAAAATTTACCCAGAGCAAAATGCCCAGATAACTTTTGATAAGTTTTGACAAGTGTATATGCCTGTGTAACCCCAATCCCTTTCAAGACCCAGACTAGGACCATCACCCCGCCCCCCACAAGAAGTGGAGTTTCTGGGCCATAGGATAGGTGGATGGGTAACTTTGTAAGAAACTGCCACGCTCAGCAACAGAACACTTAAATAAATGGTGGTATATTCATACAACAGAATACTATACAGCAATGAGAGAGAACAAACCAGCCACAAGCAACAATATGGATAAATCTACAAACCTAATTTAAGCAAAAGAAGCCAGAAAGCATTTTGTAAGGTTCAAAACTTGTTAAAGTTTTAAAACGGGCAAAACTGACCCATGATAAGAAGGGGGGACCGTGGTTACCTCTGTGGGATAGCAGTGGGTCTAGCAGTGAGTAAGGGGATTTCTGGGGTGCCAATATTTGTTTCCCAATGAGGTTGCTGGTGGCAAGGGTGTGTTCATTTGTGAAAACCCACCAAGCTGCACAATTATGATTCATGTACTTTTCTTTATGAAGGTAACACCTGAATAAAAAGTTTATTTAAAGAAATTACTAGGTCCATCCACGTTGCTGCAAATGGCAAGATCTTAATCTTTTTTATGGCTGAGTATAATTATGACATGGATATAACACTATATGTTAATCACACTTCAAGAACTCAGCTATCTGATTTGAGAACTCATGCTGTCATTAGAGCAAGTGCCTTTCACTTCTTCAACAAACCAAATGTGAGGGAAACTTTAGAGGGAAGTCATCATAAACCAAAACAAATTTAGGAGACAAATATACCAAATGCAATGGGCGGGCATTATTAGCACATTTATTCAAACGATCACAGTGACAGTTGGGGAATTTGAACGCTGCCGGCACATTGGCTGCTGCCCCGATATTGGGGAGAGACGCTGGTTTACGTGCTCCTCCAATTCAAATGGTAACCTCTTCTTGAAACAACACCACAGACACACTCAGAAATAATGGGGTTTTTTAAAAAGATTTTATTTATTTATTTACTTACTTACTTATTTATTTATTTGAGAGCGAGAGAGAGCGAGCACACCAGAGAGAGAGCACAGGTAGGGGCAGAGGGAGGGAGAAGCAGGCTCCCCGCTGAGCAGGGAGCCACATGTGGGGCTCGATCGCAGGATCCTGGGATCAAGACCCAAGCTTCACCGACTGAGCCACCCAGGCGTCCCTGAGATAATGATTAACCAGATACCTGGGCACCCTATGGCCCAGTCAAGGTGATGCATAAAATTATTCAGATTGAATGAGTTTTTACCTGATGTCCTCTTTCTGTTCCAGGATCCCACCCAGGACACCACGTTACACTGACTCTCCATGTGTCCTGACGCCCTTCTTGCCTTGACAGTGTCTCGGACTTTCTCTGTCTCTGATGACCTTGACAGTTTCGAGAAGGACTGTTCAGATCCACTGTAGGATGCCCTTTAATGGAATTTGATGTTCTTCTCATGGTTGGGATGGGGCTATGGGATTTGGAAAGGAGACCACAAAGGGTAAGTACCATTTCATCAGACAACGTCAATGGCACACTTGGTCTGCATGATATAGGGTGACAGGACTGTCGCTCAGGTGACGTCTTCAGGTTTCTCCACAGCGAAATCACTCTTCTCAGGCAACTGAAATTTGTCTGACGGTTTTCCTATGATTAGACTGGGGTTATGTGTTTTGGGGGAGGGACAGCACAGAAGTAAAACACTATTTTTGTCACATCGCTGAGGATTTCTGTCTGCAGTTCTATTTCTCCGAAAGGAGATGAGCCCCTGTTACAGATGGAGAGCCCACGTCTGGGTGGTCAGTCTTCCCCAGCAGGAGGAGCACTTCTACAGAACAGGGGCCGCGTTCAGCTCACACGCAGGCCGCCAGTGTGCAGCCTGGGCTGTTCGGGTAAGCACCCAGAGAATGTTCGAAACGGAAGAACAGACAGAGAGACTCTGAAGCAGGTGCACAGAGCTTCCTGTCATCACTCCCGTCCGAGCGAACCTATGGAGCAGCTACTATGTCAGACAAGGTGCTATTAGCGGGAGAGACAGCAGCAAGCAAGGCAGACGAAAGCCGCTGGGTCTTATGTTCTGGTGGAGGGAGGTGAGTTACAAGCGGGCAAAGCAGGGTTTCTCAGTGTCTGCACGACTGACATTTGGGGCTGCAACAGTCCCTCGCCGTGGGGACTGTCCCGTGCCCCGAAGGATGTGGACCAGCATCCCTGGCCTCTACCCACTAAATCCAGGAGCGCCCCCTTTCCAGCTGTGACAACCAGAAGTATCCCTGGACATTGTCACGTGTTCCCTGGGGAGCAAAGTCACCCTTCATCGAGAACCGCGGCAGTGAAGAAACACGAGAGATCATTTCAGCGATAGAGGATGCTCAGTGCTGCTCTCGGCATTGAAACACGGAGAGAGAACCAGACAGCCGAAGCCCCGTCCTCACCCACGCGCCCATTTCACAGTAAGAAATCACTTCTCAGAGAGCAGAAATGGCTCACAGTGGCTGCCCTGGGCCGCAGCCAGACCTCTTTTCCTCTCTTGCTACTCTGGGGTGTGTTTGCTCAGCACAAAGACAAAGGCACTTCCCCTGGGGCAGAAGTGCCTGCCAGATCTTCCGCTGCTTTACTAATGAGTTCAACAAGTCAAAAAGTTTCCTCACAATTCCCAGGCCGGTCTCCACTTGTCAGCTCCTAACGAGCTCAGAGGCCCTGGTCTCAGGGGCGACCAGAGGCGACTCCGAGGCCAATTACTCCAGTCCCATCCGGCTCCTCTGCGGAGACTGAGCCCTGCAAAGCCAGGGGGACTTTGCTCAGGCACTGAGCGTGTTAGCAAAGTTCTCATCCTTGGGGAACCACCAGGAGCTCCCACGTAATGAGGCTTTTCTTAGCTGTACAAGAACGTGTTGCTACGTGGCGCTAAATTGATTTGGGGCGGCTGGAATTCCCAGCTTGTGTTAGCAGGTGAGAGCGGTCTCACTGGACGCCGGGATCCGCAGACAGAGGTTAGTCAAGGTTGGGGGAATCCGCACCCTTGGGCTTGTGTGTTCTTCCCCGCATTACTTCGCCTCTTTCACGTAGACACTAAATATTCAGCCCAAGTAGCAACGACGAAGATGTGTACTGATTGCAACGGTCCCCTGAGTGATAACACCCAGCCCCGTGGCTCTAATTGATGTCGACCTGCTGACAGCTCCAGCCAGGACCTCCTCCAGACCCCAGCTGCCTGTTTTCCTCTGCGGCTGTTTCGCCCCTTGAATGTCTAACAGACGTCTCACGTTGAACATAGTAAAGTAGAACCATGACTTTGGGTCCCCAAATCTGCTCTTCCTACAAGTTTCCCCAGCCCAGTAAATGGCATGCACGATCCACCCAGATACTCAGGATAAAAACCTGACACTCACCCCCAACCCTGGAACAGGATGGCTGTAGTTATGGGGTCACATGGCTGGGCTCAAATCCTGACTTTCCTCCCACTTACTCGCTCTGTGGCTTTGGACATAATTTCTCTATGTCTCAGTTTCCTCATCTGTAAAATGGAAATCTATTAGGACTTGATTCATAGGGTTATTGTGAGGACCACACAGTGTGTGTGTGTAATTACATGTGTATAAGATCATATATGTCATATGTATGACAGCGCATGACAAAGAGTAAGCATGGGTTTGCTATCATTGTTATGCATATTACTGTTACGTCGTATTACATTGTTATTTTATATTACAACATTATTATATTAGGTATTATTTTGTATTACATCACTATTATTTCTCCCACAACCCATATGCAACCACTGGCAAGAGTTTTCAACTCTTCACACTTTGAACTTTCAATTTTCAAAATATATTCATTCAAACCCACTCATCACCACCTCTGCTGTCACCATGTTAGTCTAAGCCACCACTGTCCTCGACCAGACCCCTCCCAGAGCACCTACACCCCCTAGTTCCGCCCTTGCTCCCTTAAAGTTTATTCTCTACACCACGTAATTCAGACCGTGTCCCACCCTCATCCAAGCCCTCCTGGCGTCTCATATCACTCTTGCTATCCAACCCATACTCCTCACCGTGGCCAGATGGACCCCCCTCCCCACTCCTGACCTCTCTTCATCTCCTGCCACCCCACCCCCCGCCCCAGTCACATCAGGGCTTTCTTGCCAATGCTCCAGCATGCCAGGTGCCTCCTGACCTCAAGACCTTGCATGTACTGTTCCCTCTGCTTGAATGTTCCCTCCACAGGTCACTGCACTGACCTGCACAGCTCGTTCTGCCACTTGATTCAGGTCTCAGCTCCGTTGTCACCTCCCCATTAAGCTGTCCCTGAGCAGCCTGGCTAAATGAGCGCTCCATTGTCTTTTCTCTGCCCCTCACCTTGCTTTGTTTTTCTTCATATACCAACCAGCACCTGAAACTTGAAAATGTATTTGTTTACTTATTTACTGTTTGACTCCCAGCTAGAATATAATAGCCATGACTTCAGAGACCTTGGATCTCTGGTTTACAGTGGTCCTTAAAGAAGTGTCTTAAAGGCATTGAAAAAACAGTCGTTGAATGAGTCAATGACATAAAAATAAAACGAAGAAATGATAAACTGTTATGTGTTGAATTGTGTCCCCCACCCCAAAATTCATATGTTGAAACCCTAACCCCCTACGATTTCAGAATGACACCTTATTTGGAAATGGGGTCCTTGCACAGGTAAGTTAAGAGGAGGTCATCCTGGATTAGGATTCCCCTAATCTGATACTAATGGCGACCTTATAAAAGTGAGAAGACAGTGTGTAGAGACACATGGACAAGACGGTCATCTACAAGCCAAGGAGAGGGGCTGGGACAGATCTTTCAGAGCCCACAGGAGCAACCAACCTGCCGACACCCTGACCTCGGACTTCCAGCCTCCAAAACTTTGAGATAACAAATGTCTGTTGTTTAAGCAGACGCTTGTTAGGGCAGGTCTAGAAAATAAATGCCCTGAGTAGGACCTTTTTATCAAATATCTGTAGGAATATACAAGGAGTTCTTACACACTCACACGAGACCAAAATGCCAATAAAGCAGAGACAAAGAAGATGAACTTAACATTCACAAGAGAAATGCAAATGGCCAAGGAATACTAAACATGGGACCGAGTAGAGCATACCAACATAAGGGTGCAGTAAAAAGGAGGCAGCTAAATGCAGCTGGGGCCCCAAACTGGATCTTGGGAGAGAAGAGGGAAATGAGCCAGAAAACTGGAGAAATGTAATTAAGTAACTGAAATTCACACTTCGGTTACTAATAACGGACTGACATGAATCTTTGACAGACACACATGGTTGTGTAAGTAATACTAGGGGAGGCTCTCAGGAGGTTGTATGGAAACTGTGCTATTCTATGACAGTTCTGTAAATCTAAAACTATTAAAGTACAGGAAATTTTTTAAAAGTATATTTTTAAAGGATTCAGTAATAGAGTATCATGGTCTAGGACTCCATGGGTCTAGGACTCTGGAGCCAGACGACCTGGATTAATATCATGGTCCTTGTCACTTATTAGCTATGTGACCTTGGACAAGTTCCCCGGTCTCTATGAGCCCGCATAGTCTCACCTGTAAAATAAGGACTAATAATAGTACTTGCCTTATAGGGCTGTTGTGAGGATTGAGGGTTTAATACAGATGAACGTGGAACACTGCCTGAAAATTAGTAAGCGGTAGATAAATGCTTGCTAGCATTATTTTTATTTTTTGCGGATAAATCGGCAAATATTAAAACATTGACAATGAATGTCAGTAAACGGGAACTCATTTTCACTGTTGGTGGGAAAGAAATGGGTGTTGTTTTTTGAAGGGAAGAGTGATCATTTTCTTTTTTTTTCTTTTTTTCTTTTTAGATTTTATTTATTCGAGAGCAAGAGAGCACAAGTTGGGGGGAGGGGCAGAGGGAAAGGGAGAAGCAGACTCCCTGTTGAGCAGGGAGCCTGATGTGGGGCTCAATCCCAGAACCCTGGGATCATGACCTGAGCTGAAGGCAGATGCTTAACCGACTGAGCCACCCAGGTGCCCCAAGAGTGATCATTTTAATTAATATTTTCACAGTTTCATAGATAAATAATTTACATCATGAACTTCATCCATTTAAGTTGTGGAGTTAAATGGTTTTTCATATCTTCACAGAGTTGTACAAAGCATCAATGTAATCTAATTTTTTAAGTGTACAATTTGGGGGGGTTAGTATTTTCACAAAAATGTGCACACTCACAGCACACACATATATATACACACGCACATTCTAAGGATGCCAGCCACTTGAACTGTTTCCGTTGTGTTTCCAGCCGTTGCAACCAAGCGCACTTTGTGCCTCGTAGAGGACCTGCATCTTCAGATCACCACAGCTTGGAAGCCGTAACTCGTTTCCCTCCCAGCTTAAATGTCTTTGAATGTAGCCTGTTTGTTTTCCAGACCCTTTCAGACATTTTTATTTCTGTTTTATGTGTTTGCTCACACCTGGATACATGCTTACCTCTTTCTTTCCTTTCCGTTTCTTGCTCCAACTCAGACTTTCCTTAAATCTCCTTCCTTCTGTCTGAAGTACGCCCTCTAGAGTTTCCTTCAGTCTACTGGTGGCAGATACTCAATCTTTTCATATAAAAAATATTTTTATTTTCCCTCATTCTTGAGCAATGTTTTTTTCTGGTATACGTTATGTAGAAAGAGTCAACACATTAAAGAAATCATTCGCACTAGGGATGTACTGTATGGTGACTAACAATATAATAAAAAATTATTATATATAAAAAAAAGAAATCATTCGCTGACCTTGATTTCCATTTTTGCTGGTATCAGTCTAACAGCTATTCCTTTGAAGGTGACCTTTTCTTCTCCGGCTGATTTTAAGATGACTCTTTAACTTTGGTTTCTGAATTCTATGATGTTTCTGGGTGTTGATTTCTTTTTATTTATCATGCTTGGGATCTGCTGAACTTCCTGAATGTGTATGTTGATATCTTTCATCAGTTCTGGGAAATTCTGAGCCATTTTTCCTTCAAATATTGCCCTAACCCCTGCACTAGGGGAGCGTTTCTCTGAGCTCAGTCAAGTTCACCACAAAATTAACCATCATGACCCCATTCTGTGTCTTTTCTCTTGGGACTTTAATCGATCACATATTGGACCTTTTCAATAAAAACTTCACACCTCTTAGTCTCTCTTTTGGATTTTTTTCATCTTTTTTGTCTCTCTGTGCTGAATTATGGATACTTTCTGCTAATATCCCTTCTAGTTCATAATTCTTCTTCCGGCTGTGTCCCATCCACTGTTAAATAATACTGTTTTGTTTGTATTTCCAGTCTTGTGATGTTTGTGTTTCTAGACATTCTCTCTGATTCTTTTTCAAACCACCTGTTATTTTTTATAGGTTCCTGTTTCCTACAGATATTTCCAAACTTACATTTCTTCAAATATGGCAAATGTTATATAATCTGTAACTGGCGATTCCAGTGTCTGGAGTTTCCTTGGGTCTGCTTCTGCTGTGTGTTGTTTCTTCTCTTTCTTGTGCATTTTGTCTTATTTCCTTGGGTGCCTAGTTGTTTTTCAACTTTTATCAGTCATTGCCCTTAAAAAAACAACTTGGGAGTTTTCCTCAAGGCACAAGATAAGCATGTCTTCCACCAGAGAAGTTTTGCTTTACTCTAGCAGATGCTACAGTAGGCAAAATTCTAAGATGACTCCGAAGGACTCACCCCTGTGTATAATCCCCTCCCCTGGAGCATAAGTGAGACCAGTGAATATGAGGAAATACCATTCCTGTAATTATGTTAGGTCGTGTGGCAAATGGGATTATGCAGATGTGATTAAGATCTCTAATCAGTTGACTTTGTGTTAATCAAAAGGGAGATTACAATGGGTGGGCCTGGATTAATCAGGTGAAGTCATTACACAAGATGGATTCTCCTGATGTCTGCAAAGAACAAAGAAATGAAAAAAACATGTCGCTTATGTAGATCAGTGACTTCTGAGGGCCTCAGTCCCACAAATGCAAAGAACCAGCTTCTGCATGCAAGCTGAAAGGGCATGGAGCCTCAAATGCAGATCCAACTCATCTTCCCCATATGATTCACATGCATGATGTCGAAAGCGCTGCTGAGCTTAGAAACCCCAGAACTGCAGCTAAAATTGGAGGCTCCAGACAACAAGGGAAGAAGAAGTTACATGTGGTGCTCGATGGTGCGCAGAAACTAGGTTTTGAGGTATTGACAGATTTTTAAAGTTGTTGCTATTTTGGCAGTGTGTATTATAGCTTTTAAAACACATTATTGAGGGATGCCTGGGTGCCTCAGTCGTTAAGCATCTGCCTTCAGCTCAGGTCATGATCCCAGGGTCCTGGGATCGAGTCCCACATCAGGCTCCTTGCTCAGCAGAGAGCCTGCTTCTCCCTCTGCCTGCTGCTCCCCCTGCTTGTGCTCTCTCTCTGACAAATAAATAAATAAAATCTAAAAAAAAAATAAAAAAAAAAAAAGATGCTCATTACAGGATTATTTGTCTTGGCAAAAGAATGTTGAAAACAACCTAAAACTCCACCAACATGGGCATGGCTACACGAATTTTTTTATCCACAGTGTGACGTACTCTGCAGTAGTCAAAAAGACAGAGGTAATTCTATGTGTAATCCCTATTTATTCAACAGATACATCTCCAGGACATGGTAAACAAAAAATACACATTGCAGGAGAGTGTTCTCAATAGTCAATAGTATTAACACTGTCTGATAATATTGACTGTTACGGCTTTTGATGTAAGCACTCTGGGAAGGCTGTAAGCAGGCGGCATGGCTGACACCCTGCTTGTCAGAGAGTCGTGTTCTCAGAGTTTGGAGCCACCATGGGACAGAAAGTCCCCAGAGGTGACTTTGGACAAATTCCCAAGTTGATGAGAGAGACAGCCAAGCAGAGATTGCGTGGCTCAGAGCCGACCGCAGCTGGAGTCGCCGATGCTCGCCTGTCCCTAATGCCTTCCCTGCCTGCAGCCTATAAGTGGGGATCCAACCCGGAGCCAGGAATCCCAGCTTGGATCTCTGTCACCTCTTCCCCTTGGAGGAACTGGCCTCCCACAAGCCCAGCGCAGCACTTTAAAGAAGTCTGGCTTCGCTGCTCCTCGGGAGGATGGTCAGGACACTCAGCCAGGTAGGTCGGGCCGCTCCAAATTTCCGAATGGCTTCCATCTCATCCCTGGGATGACTGGAGGCAGCAAAGCTGTGACTAAAGCCTGTGGTTACAAGGCTCGTCAGCCAGCTTTGAACCACAGCACTACATATTACTAACCGAGACCTTGGGCAAAGTGCTTAACTTCTCTGTGCCTCAGCTTTTTTTTTTTTTTTAATTTTATTTATTTATTTATTTGAGAGAGAGAGTCTGAGAGAGAGAGAGTGAGCATGAGCAGGGCAGAGGGAGAGGGACAAGCAGACTTCCCGCAGAGCAGGGAGCCCGACGCAGGGCTCAATCCAGGACCCCGGGATCACGACCTGAGTTGAAGGCAGACACGTAACCGACTGAGGCACCCAGACACCCCTGTGCCTCAGTTTTTCTATCTGTCAATGGGGATGATGAAATAGTGCCTTCCTTCGAGGGCGGTGGGCAGGCATAAGTGGTTTGAATGTTAAGTACTCAGTTCCGTGCCTGGCTCTCAGGAAGGGATATTTAAATGCCGGTTGTCGGGCTGATGTAGCACAAGGGACTCAAGACCATCGGAGAGGCAACCTCAGTCTTCTGACATTTGGGGCCAGACCATTCTTGCTGGGGGGCCGTCCTGTGTGCTGCAGGATGTGCGTCAGCATCCCTGGTCTCTACCCACTAGATGCCACTAGCACCTTCCCCAGTCGTGACATCCAAAACTGTCTCTGGACTTTGCCACATGTGCCCTGGGGGGACAGAGTCGTCCCCAGTTGAGAACCACTGCTCTGAGTGAGCTCCCTGTGAGTGGAGGCATGTAAGCCAAGGCTGTGCGCTGGCAAAGCGGGAACACCAGGGGAGACACTCAGGCTCTGAGGGAGAGGCAGTTCCTAAAATCTCACACCACCCCCAGAATCGATGCTTCTATGTCAGTCGTCAGCTAGGCTCATTTCTCCCATTGGCTGATGGCTCAGATCCAGGCCCTCTGCTCCTCTCCACCGCTTCAGATTAGGATGTTGGTGGTATTCTAATTTACATCCACGACGAGGTAATACCACACAGTTCTGAGAAACACAGGCTCTCCCATTTGGAGACTCTCCCTGAAGACGCACAGTTTTATCTGCCAGGTGGTGTCCTAAGAGCGCCACACGTACTCTGCACGTACTAACAATCCCATGGGGCAGAGAAGGGATTATTCTTTATTCCTAAGTGTTACAGATAAAGGAACCAAAGCACAGAGAGGTTAAGTAATTTACCTAAGGTCACACAGCTAGTAAGTGGCAGGGCCAGGCGTTCTCTCTCGAGTCTGTTCTGTAAACCACAACAAGCTGCCTCTTGGTTGTGAGTTCCAATTCCAGTGTCTTTCAAACTAATTTTTCACGGCAGAAACCTGTCATCAAATGAAAAGTACGGTGAAAATCCATAACAATATAGCAGGTAAACGTGTAAGCAGCTCCAGCTGGAGGATAGGGTCGAGTCCCAACAGAAAAGCTCCCCGAGGGTTCTGTGGAACCGTTGGAAATGCCTTTGCAAGTCTCAGTTTTCAGGAGACAAGAGCTGAATGAGAGTAGTCATGAACAACCCCAAGGGCTGCAGGTTATCATTTATATGTTGTGTACCGGCCCCGTGGCACACACCCGTAGGATCACCTCGCTTCCTCTCCAAGTGACAGCATGCAGATAGGTCACATTTACTCTTGTTCCTAGTGAATTCTGAACAAAACACATGAGTGAGATGATAACAGTACACCTAGAGACGGGAAGATGGGCTGTCAAGGTGTAAGGAATTTAAACGGATGCAGCGGTCCACACTGGCCACCGGGGCGTTCTCAGACGGTAGACACTGCTGCCACAGTCCTTTTCATTGATCAGCCCTCTTTGGAACTGCAATGCACACTGCAGCCTCTCCCTGAGCAGAATATCCGAAAAGTTGGGAGCCTGATGTGTTCTCTCCAGACACACATTACAATCAATCAGATCGCAGCGAGACAATAGGCAGTATCCATCCGCTGTGTCCATTCGCTGTGTCCTGCCGAGGGAAACATGGGGACAGTGTTTGTTCTCCGGAGAATCTCGTGCAGGAGAGGAAGAGGAGAAACGGCATTAGCTATGCAACTGGATTGCTTTTTTTCTCCTCCTTGGATGTGGGAAGGCTCCACTGGTCCATGAGGGAGGGCGAATCTCAGACTATGAGAAAGAGGGCAGAGGATGGAGGGAGGGAGGGGTGTAATTTCCTGGCACTGCTGCCACAAATCACGGCAGACGCGGTCTCCTGAAACCACACACATGCACCATCTCACAGCTTGGGGAACTTCAAGTCTGAGATGGGTCTCACGGGGCCAAGATCAAGGTGTCGGCGGGGCTGCCTCCTCTTCCAGAGGCTCGTGGGGGAGAATCCAAGTCCTTGCCTGTCCCTACAGTGCTCTCAGCCAGCACATTAGTTTCCTGCAGCTGCCACAGCAAAGGGCCACAGGCTGAGTGCTTCAAACAACAGAAACCTGTTCTCTCGTAGTTCTGGAGACCAGAAGTCTGAGATCAGGTTGTCCACGGGCCCACACTCCTCCTGACCCCTGCAGTGGCCCCCGCCCCCGCCTCTGCCTAGCTCGGCATCTGGTGGTTTGCCAGCCGTCTCTGGCATTCCTTGGCCGTAGACGCATCGTCTCGCTATCTGTCCTTGTCATCACACGGCGTTCCCCTGTGTGTCTCTGTCTTCGTATGACCATCTTCCTATAAGGACCTCGCCCTAATTACATCTGCAGTCACCTATTTCCAGAGGAGGTTCCACTCTGAGGTACTGGGGGTTAGTTAGGACTGCAATGTATCTTTGCTGGGAGCAGGGAGGGTGGGGACACAATTCATCCAGAACACCTGGATCATCCGGGATACACGCCACATCTGAAAAGCCTCAACTTAATCACACAAAGTTCCTTTTGCCACGTTAAGGTCATATACCCCAGGTTTCGGAGACTGGGACACAGACCACTTTGGGGGGCAGGCATTATTCTGCCGATAAGAGGCAGTAATAAGTGAGGTGATTTATGTCCCCGAGAAGACCACCCAGACTTGGCTGGGAGTGCCAGGCCCGCACCCAGCTGTCCGGGGCTGCCATTCCAAACCACTGGAAGTGACAACAGCAGGGTGCTGATGGAGTGTGAGAAAAGTAATACTTTCCGTGAAGAACTTTAAAAATATATTTTCATGTCTATCTTATTACACAATCCCAGCAGCTCAGGGACCATAACGGAAAGGAAAATAAGGAACACACACTTACAAAGAAACTGGTAATAGTAACGGCCAACTTTTAGGGACGGCTCGCCACCTGCCAGGTCTTGTTTTAAGTATGTTTCTTGCAGTCCTCATGTGATCCTCACCGCACACATTACCCCATTCTACAGAGGAGGAAATTGAGGCTCTGGGAGATTAAGGTATTTGTCCAAGGTCACGCAGAATCCAAAGCCTTGGGTGTCTGGTTGCAAAAACACTCCTAAGAACAACTTCCCTACTCTACACCACTTCCTATACTGGATGGCAGGAAACAAAGACACAAGTAAGAAGTGGTCCCTGAACTCAGTGGTGGGTACTCATGGTCTCATGGGGGAAAGAGATCATTGGAAGGCCTTGAGTTGGGTATCATAATTAAGATGCTACGGAGTTATGAAGCAAATACACATGACAAGACCAAAAGTCTTACACTGAGGGTCCCATTTGATATGCGCAGTGTTTTAAATTTGAACTTCCTGCCAACATATAGAAGTCAGGAAGTTTCACATTTTTTTTTAAGATTTTATTTATTCATTCAACAGAGACAGAGACAGCCAGAGAGAGAGGGACACAAGCAGAGGGAGTGGGAGAGGAAGAAGCAGGCTCATAGCAGAGGAGCCTGACGCGGGGCTCGATCCCACAACGCCGGGATCACGCCCTGAGCCGAAGGCAGATGCTTAACCGCTGTGCCACCCAGGCGCCCCAGAAGTTTCACATTTTTTAAAAGATTTTATTTATTTACTTGAGAGAGAGAGCTCATGCACGTGAGTATGAGCCAGTGGGGAGGGAGAGGGAGAAGCAAACTGCACTGAGCAGGGAGCCCGACACAGGGTTCGATCCCACGACCTGAGATCATGACTTGAGTCCGAATCAAGAGTTGGACGTTCAACTGACCGAGCCACCCAGAGGCCCCAGGAAATTTCACATTTAAAAAACAACCTGGAATTCTGGCTTTTCTTGACAAATATCAGAAGATCTGGCAGTGCTTGGTCTCCCAACAACAGCTGGCGGGAGCTTGGAGCAGCTGTCTCATTGAACAGAACATTCTGTACGGCCCCCGTCATGACACACCACCAGATTCACTCATGTATGTATCTGCCAGGCCGTGAGTGTTTGGAATTTGAGACCTCTAGGGAAGACAGTGCATGTGTGTTTAATCCGGACGCAGCTCACCCCCTTCTTTTCCTCCTAGGTCTTTGCTATTGTCTCGTTATTCCCCTCCTACGCTGCTCCTTGAGTGTCCTGGGCAGCTCAGGAGCTTTTCCGAAGGCAGACCATGACCAATCTCACAGCAGTATCCGTCTTCCTTCTCCGGGGCTTCTCAGCTGTCCCGGAGTTACAGCTGCTCAGCACTGCCACCCTCCTTCCCATTTACCTGGCTGCGATTCTGGGGAACACCACTATTGTGGCCGCCGTGACACACGACGCCCGCCTGCACACACCCATGTACTTCTTCCTCAAACACCTCTCCTTGGTGGATATCTGCTCCGTGTCCACCACCCTGCCCCGGGCCCTGGTGGCCACCCCGCTGGGGTCCGGGGAGATTTCCCTCTGTGCGTGTGCATCCCAGCTCTTTGCCTTTGTCTGCCTTGGGTCCACGGAGTGTTTTCTCATCACCTCCATGGCTTTCGATCGTTGTCTGGCCATCTACCGGCCCCTGGTGTATAGAGCAGCCATGAGCCCCGAGACCTGCGTCTCCCTGGTGTCGGCGGCCTGGGGCAGCGGGCTCGTTTTCTCGGCCTTCCACACAGCCAACACCTTCTCCCTGCCCTTTTGTGGCCCCAACGTGATTGACCACTTCTTCTGCGACATCCCCCCACTCATGCGTCTAGCCTGTGCCAACGCAGATGACCATGAGGCTGCAGGATTTGTGGTCAGTGGCTGCGTCATCATGAGCTGCTTTGGCCTCACTGTCTTGTCCTACGTCCGCATCTTGGCCACTGTGTTTCAGATCCACTCCGCCGCCGGCCGCTGGAAGGCCTTCTCCACATGTTCTTCCCACCTGGCCACCGTGCTCCTGTTTTATGGCACTGGCAGCTCTGCCTACATGCAGCCCAGCAGCAGCTACTCCCCGATGCAAGGGCGCGTGGCTGCTGTCTTCTACTCCGTCCTCACACCCGCCCTGAATCCACTTATCTACAGCCTGAGGAACAAGGACGTGAAGGGAGCCCTGCAGAAGCTTTATCCTCGGGGGCCATTTTAGGACTTGGCATCTGGACATGGGAGGGACCCAGAAATCCGCCCTCACAGGATTTTCCCTATGGTCATGGTGAAGGTGTTAGTGCCTCCAGAGACCACCAGGAACACACCTGTCGCCAAAAAGTTGGCAACAAAGTTGGATGACAATGATCCATTCAGAAAGCCCTAGTAGATGTCCAGGTAAGACAGAGATATGTCTGATGGGATTGATTTAGGTAAATGGTACTATATGTACATGGGGAAGATGGAGCAAGAGGGAGTGAATAATTTAAATAGTAGCGATCGTTCCATCCAAAAGCCCCTTCAATGACCCTACATCCCGGACTGTAGGTCCAATAGGAGATCTTCCTTTCAGTTTCCATGGGCCTTCCACAGATGGGCATACCTTGGCCTACTCACGTCCTTCTCATGGTTAGGGGTAGACATTCAATATCTGTTCTCAGTGCAAGCCAATGACTTCATCAGAAGAAGCAACTATTCCAGAAGAAAAATACGCCATCTTGGACCTGCCCATATATACTGTGTAGTCTTCGCGTGACTCCTTCCTAAGGGAATGCCAAAGGCATTTTTGTCTTTCTACCATGTTTACCTGATAGGCTTGTATGAGTCGGATTTTTTGTTCAGCTGCTTTCACAGAAAACAATGAGCAGTAGCTTAAATAATACAGAAGGTTTAGTTCTCTTTCGTGTAAACATCTGTGCTTGAGGGTGATCCTGGTGTCTCTGTGCCACAAAGTCATCCTGAGACCAGGTTCTTCCTATCTTGTTGCTCTAACATTCCTTAAGTTCTCCTTATCCACAGGGTGGGAAATGGCTCACCAGCACCTCATTCACAATCCAGCTTCAGGAAGGGACATAGAGGAAATAGAGGGCAAGAAACATACTTTCAAGATGTAAACCGGAAGTTGTACTAGTCACTTCTGCTAAAACCCCATTGGCTAGTGCTTAGTCACATGGCCATTGTGACCTGCAAAGGAGGCTGGGAAATATTGTTTCCAGCTGGGTTGCCATGCACCCACATTAAACTCTAGAAAGAAGGGAAGAACAGTTCCTGTTTTTTTTTTAATTTTTTAAATTTATTTTTTTAGAACAGTTTCTAATTTTTAATCATTCCTCCACATCCACTCTTGTGATGAGCCACCATCTATCTTTTTATTCCATCCTATCATCATGCTTCCAGTTCTTCCTCTGTTCCCAGACCATCTTTACTAGTCACTTCTATATACATTATCTCTAACGTTCAAACACTTCTGTGATGTGGTTGTAATTCTCTTCATTTTGCAAATAAGGAAAATAAAATTCAGATAGATTTGGCAATTTACCCAAACTTAAGAAGGTAGGGAAAGGATTGATATTTTTTACTCCAGAAGCACTCAGGGTGCTTCTATCATTTTTGAATGATAGAAATTAGGCTGTATTTCTCTATGACTTTAAAAATCTTGGGGCACCTGGGTGGTGCAATCGGTTAAGTGTCTGACTCTTGATTTCGGCTTAGGTCATGATCTCAGGGTCATGAGATCAAACCCCACATCGGGCTCCATGCTGGGCATGAAGCCTGCTTAAGGTTCTCTCTCCTTCTCCCTCTGCCTCCACCTCTCTAAAAATAAATAAATACAACTTTAAAAAACAACAACAACAACAACAAACGCTTACTTCGTTAAGACATCTGTGGGGAGGTTTTAGGAGACAGTTGCTGTGCTACCAAAATATCCTTGAGGATTGAAGAGTCCTCTTCTACTTGAGAATACCAACCTCTTGATCAAATGCATTACCCTTGGGAGAGACAAATTGTCCAAAAAGACAAAAGGGGCATGTGATGAGCCAGTTAGATTAGACAAATCTTTAGGAATCATTTGGGTGTGGCAGACACACCCTAAGGTGATCACCAATGAATCACATCCTTATATAATCCACTTCTCCCAGTGTGGAAGAAACTTGTGATGTATTTTTAGCCAAAAGAATATAGCAAAGGTGATGGGATGTCACTCCCATAACCACCCGAGATCTACTCAGCAAGACAGAAAACATCCAGGTGCTGGTGAGTTCCCTGGGTCCCTGGGTGGCCAGCTCCCTATAATCCTTTAGGTCTCAGCTCCAATGTCACCTCCTCAGAAGGATCCTCCACAACCCTCCCATCCAAAGCATGTCACCTCCTGGTCCCTCTCAATGCCCTCATTTTGTTTTATTATTTACTTGCACTTATCACCCTCTGTAGTTACCTAGATTATTCAGTTTGTTTGTTCTGCCTCAAATCCCTATCCCCCTCCCTCCAAATGTAACCTCCATGACAGTGGAGCTCTGTTTTCTTCAATACTGTCTCCCGTGTGTGTAGCATACTGTTTGGCACACACTAGGTGTTCAATATGCATTTCTCTGAACAAACAAATGTGACACAGAACAACAAAAAACAAAAGCCAGAGCTGCTGTGGTATTAGTTGGAGTCAGAGGGCTGGGACCTCTGAGCACTTAACGGTTTCTTATCCCCTTTTCCTCACTTACTTGTGCCACACCCGCATGGGCTCTTTGGGCTCCACAAACCCAGTTCAGACAACCTTTCCCTAATCAAATTAATAAGTGCAGTTGAATCCAAACCGCCACTGACTGGAAGATAGTCTCTTATTTTACATTCCACTAAGAAAGAAAAAGACACTTCCAATCGAACTATGACACCCTGTCAATAAAACACATCTTGATCTCCCCTGTTAAAGCGTGCTGCTCAGCCTTCAGATCACAGCTCAAGTAACACTTCCTGATCACCCCTGCTGGCCAACCTAGGTCATTTTCTGTCTATACTCTCTGAACTCCCATTTCTCCAAAATACACATTGCAGTTTCAATGAATTGTTTAGTTGTTTACAGATCTATTCCCCACTAGAATGAAAGCTGAATGAAGGCAGAGATTACATGTGCTTGTTGCTATTATCCAATGCTGTGCTGGAAAGCCAGCTCTCTGGAAAACAATATTGTAGCATTTGCCAACTGCCATGGAGTAAATAATCTCACCACAACTGATGTCAAACTAGGAGTCCACAGCCTAACAACTGATTTGCAATATTTCTGAACATTTAAAATGAACTCCTGTGTGATGTGCTAGCCCGCTCCAGCACGCAGTTGCCCCAGGACCACGCACTGCGTCTGTGCTTAATAGAAACTCAAAAAATAACTGGTTAGTGAACGAATACATTGATGTTAAATCACACTGAGTGAATACGTAGCAAGTACTTCAAACTTAACACATCTACACGCAGCTCTCTAGTCCTCCTCCATACGTGCGCCTTCCCCAGTTTCCGCCCCACTTAGTGGCACTCGGGGCAGAAACCTAGCAGGCGTACTGATTTCTCTCTTACCCCTAACTCTTCCCATTACACGCCACGTCCAATATGTCCCTCGGTGTGTGTTTAAACCCACGCACTTCACACCAAGCCCATGGCCACCATCCTCACCCAGCACACCATCATCCCTGTCTGGACTACTGCAACGATCTCCTCTCTCATCTCCTGCCTTCACTCTTACGTTCCCAAACTCACCCTCCACCCAGAAGCCATGGGTTCCTGTGAAAGTATAAATCAGGCCGCGCCATCCCCCTGCTGCAGCCCTTCAGTGCCCTTTCACTGCCTCGGGCTCTCCAGCCTCCCCCTCTGCACCCTCCCCTGCATCTTTCATAGTGAGCTATGCTGGCGTTACCTCAGTTCTTCAAACACATCAGTCTTCTCTCTGCCTCAGGGCCTCTGCGCTTGCTCTTTCCTCAGTCTGGAATACCTTTCCCCAAACTGGAGCGTTGCTGCCGCTGCACGTGCTTGAGACTCGCTTCACGTGTCATCGCTTTGAAGGAGACCTTCCCAAGCCGCCTCTTTCAGCAGCTTCGTCCTTTCCCCTCCTATTGCCTTCCGGTCCCTTATCATTGGCGGAGTATTGCTTCTCACTTCGGAGACAGGGGGTATCAGCTCTGCAGTGCTGGTTCGTACCTCTCAGACGAGGGGTCTCACTTCGGAGACAGGGGGTATCAGCTCTGCAGCTCTAGTTTGTACCTCTCAGACGAGGGGAGTTTATCCCGCGGAGGATGAAGCTCCTGCGCCACAGGGACGTAACGCCTGCGCGCCGCTCTCTGGAACAACAACTCCCAGAGTGCTCTGCGCCCGGCCGGGAGCGCTTCCGCTTCCGGCCGGGCTGCGTGGGGGCTCCAGCATCGCGGGTGTGGAGCGCGCGTGCACGCGTGGTGCGCGTGGCGGGCGAGCGCGCGTAGGTCTGTGCGTGTGTCCTTTCCTGAGTGTGACTTTGTGATCAGTGACTCGGTGCGAGTGTGTGTGTGTGACGAGGGCGTGTGGTGTCGGGTGTGTCTGTGATCCCGCGAAGTCCGTGTGGTGAGGCGTCGCTGCTGCGTGTTCCCGTGCGGATGTGCCTGGGGCGAGCGACTGGTGCCCTGCGAGTGGAGTGAGGGCGGTGTGTGTGCGCGTGCAAGTGTGGGGCGTTGCCGAGGAAGGTTTGTTGTCAGAGTTCAGGTGGGATTTCGTGAGTGTCTGAAGTTGTCTCTCAGGGTGTGTGTGTGTGTGTGATTTTGTCTAGGACTGTCCCTGCCTGCACGAGGCTGGGTGAGCCTGTTGAGTGTTGACAGGGCTTGGTGCGTGAGTATGAGTTTGTACTCATGCGTGGGTCTGTGTGACTGACTGAATGCAGATCTGTGTGTGGCGAGGGTAGATTGTAGTTTGTCATTTTATGGGTTTGTGTGGGATTGAGTGGGGGGCTTTTGTGTGATGGGGAATGTAGGCCTGTGTGACTTTTGTGACTCTGTGAGATGGAGTTTGGTTTATGTCTCTGATTTTGTGTGGGAGGGGCTTACGTGGTGGGCGGTTTTGTGTGGCTGTTGTGATACGTTTCACTGTGCAATGCTGGATGTCCCTGTGGAGAGGGTTACCAGGCATCCACGTGCGTGTGTGTGGTTGTGCTCGGGTGTAAGTATGACAGCGTATCTAAACTACGTGGTCGTGCTGTAGTGAGCCTTCGTGGCTGTGTGTTCATCTGTAGGTATCATTGTCCCTTGTATATGAGATTTGTAGGGGATGCTTGTGAAGTCTTGTTCCTGGATGGTGTGGGTTGTGATGGAACTTACCTTCTAGTGAGAAACAGCAATAAAATAATGCCAGGCACTGATAAATGCTCTGAAGGAAAGACTAGAGGGCAGTAGGACAGAGTGACTTAGGGCTAGGTCCACTCATTGAGTTTGGGCAGTTAGAAACACCCTCTTGAGGACGGAGGTCTACGCTCAGCCCTGAATGGTGAGAATAACCTGGAGGAGAAGTGGGAGGAAGAGTGTTGTGTAGGCAGAGGGAAGGTCGAGGACAAAGGCCCTAAAGCAGGAACAAGCTTGGGATGCTGGAGGAACTGCAGGGCGGTGAGGTGGTGAGCAGGTGAGGGCCACCGCTGGTCGACATAAGTTACAAGGCCAGACCTGATGTTGAGAGGTGGGGAAGGGCACCACAGTTCAGGTGACAGGTCACCGCAGTGATACATGGCCAAGAGTGTAGCTGCAGGGAGCGTGAAGAACCGGGGCCAGTAACACCATCTGCCACAGTAACGAGCTCATGCTCACCATGCCCTACAGGTAGATCCTATTCTTATCCCCATTTCTCAAATAAGGAAACTGAGTCTCAGAGAGAGGTCCTAGAACTTGTCCAAAGTCATACAGTTAGTGGGTCATAGATGAGATTCAAACCCAGGTACCTTGTTTCCAGAGTTTGAGTTCTCAGCTTGGATCAGGCTGCAGAAACCAGTGGCCACTTAACCCATTCCTGCAACCCTAACAAGGGATGTGGTCATTCCAGGTCCCAGAGGAGGCCGTGATATGATGGCCCAGCTGGGCCTCCTCTCTCACCACTCTTTCCTCCTCCCCCAGCTCGGGTCTCTGGCCTCCACCAGGAGAGGTTCTCTGAAGAGGAGGGCATGGTTCCCGGGCTTGTGACTGCAAGGCTCCAGGTAGGTTGGTCTTTGCTGGTCTTCCCTGGAAGGGCCATTGGGTTCTGAAAGGCAGGCCATCACTCCTGGTTGTGTGCAGAGCATATGGACCTGGTGCAGTAGTGGTGATGGTGGGTGTGCTTCACTTGTTAGTCAGCAGATATCTGCAGGCCTCCTGTGTGGGGGGCACCCTGTAGGCACTGGGATGCAGTCCGGTCGAGACTGACGAGGTCCCTGCTTATGTGGAGACCAGGAATGATGTGGGAGACACCCAACAAACACACCAGCCTGGTCATTCAGGGGTGGTAAGTGCTGTGGGAGATCTGTGAGTGCACCAAGCAGGGTCAGGGCCACATTCAGGGTAGCAACACTAGGCCAGTGTTCCATGACAGCTGTTAGCTGGGCTGAGTAAGGGCGTCCCCTTTGGACAGAGGGATTTCCAGTTTGCCGCAGTCTCTACCCTCCTTGTTGGTCCCCAGCAAATGAATCCTGTGTCAGCAGAGAATTACTTCCATCAGAAAAGGGAGAGATGGAAGCAAGATGAAGGAAGGCCATGCGTTTCTAGAAAGTAGAAGCATTCGGGCAGCCCACTTCATTCATTCCCATTACCTGGCTAGCCCCCATAGGCTCTTGAGTTTGAGATCCCAGAGGTGGGGAGGTGGGCGTCCTACTGTGTCATATTGGAAACACAGCCCATCTAAAGGGGCCACTGTGACCTGGCTCCAGCCTGTTGTCATTGCAGGAATCCAGGCTTTGCAACGTAAAAGTTTCCTGTTTTTCAAGACATTATTTGGATTTTTGTACAGATATCCACGTTTTAAAATAGCGGCGGTGCCAATAAATATTGACATCTTCCAGGAGCCACGCGGTGCACACACCTCTTCCCCTCCCTCAGGTCTTTGTCCAGGGTCACTTTCCTGTAGTCTCTCCTGACCACTCTAGCTGGCACCTAATCTCCCATCACTCTTGTCCCTCCCTGCCTGTTTTTCTCTGTAGCACTTAGCACCATCTAACATGCTCTGTTTTGCTGGTTTATTGTTTAAGCCTGACCAGAATGTGGGATTCACCAGAGCAGGGTTTTGGTCTGTATTCCCAGTGCCTAGAAAGGTGCCGGGCATAAGTCGGACTCTGTAAATCTTTGTCACACTGAATGCTTTGCAGTTTCCTGTAGAACCCCACAGGGATGCCAGACTCCATGAGTCTGTGGGCTCTTCTAGTTCTTGGACCACCACATGCAGCCTCAGCCGTGCTGTGGTGAGTCCTGAACCCAGCCTGACCCACTCTTTCCTTTTTTGACTCCCCTCCCAACCCCAGACCCTTTTCCCTATGGCCATATGAAGGACTAGTCATGCCGTGGCCTTGTCGTTCCAGGAGCTGATTGCATTCCAGGATGTGGTGGTAGACTTCTCCCAGGAGGAGTGGGAGCAGCTGAGTCCTGGCCAGAAGGCCCTGTACTGGGACGTCATGCTGGAGGACTACAGGAACCTGGTCTCACTGGGTAAGGGCAGTGAACTCAGATCCCACCTCACTGCATAGAAGCGAGGGGGTGTCAGGAATGTCAGCATCATGTTGGGATGGGGCTCAGCCATTCAGTGTCTCTGAGGGTCCTCCCAACCTCCTTCCCCTGAAGTGTCCACCTCTCTGGATGAACATAATGATAAAGTTAAGGTTGCTGCAGGCTTCAGGCATGGCTGGATCCAGGAGCTCAAGTGTTACTTCCTGGCCTTAGTCTTTTTGGTCCTCTATAGGCTCCCACTCTGTTTTTCAGTTCTCTTCTCCTCTCTTGGCTCCACTCCCAGGCTGGCCCCTTCCGCTTCTAGCAGCAACAGGCTTCAGTGACACTCAGTGGTCCCAGCAGGGTGGAAGCCTTCTTTCCCTGAAGTTCTAACAGAAGTTGCAGGCCCTAGTGCCATTGACCATGTCTATTCTCTTTCTTAAGCCAATTAGAGGCCAGGGGATCGAGCTTTTTAATTGGCCACACTTGGGTTACCCATTCTTGGTAGCTGACACCCGCTGAACGCTCATTATATGCCGGCGTATGGCTGGGGTATGTGGGGGAGGAGAAGAGGAGAGCCGAGATGAGGGTCAACAAGGGCCCAGTTGGGGTCCCCTTGAAGGGTGCCCACAAAGAATGTACTGTAGACCTCTCAGTTCAGTTTAAAGCCCTATTTCTTTCTCTGCCTCTGCCCCTCTCTGCTTCTCCCTCTGGCCCTGTCTCCCACAATCCCTGTGATAGAATTGACTGCCCCTATGTCTGTGTTCTTCAAACTTGTTTCTCTCACGACCCTGGTAAAAGGTACATTTTACTTCCCAGCCCACTGCACATGCTGTGTATCCATCTGATATAATTGAAACAAAAATTCTATAAAATGGTACTTGTCCTTATTATACACAGTGCACTCTGTTACTCCATTCTATTTTGTTTTTTAAAACTTCTTATCACAACCCACTAAAGCAGTGGTCTCAACCTGGAGTGGTTTTACCCTGAGGTGACATAGCAATGTCTGAAGATATTTTTTTTTTTTTGGTTGTTACAGCTGAGAGGGTGCTGTTGGTGCAGAGAGGAAGTGGCCAGGGGTGCTGCTGAGCACCCTACAACACCCAGGACAGTCCTCACAAGAGAGAATTACCTGGCCCAAAATGTCAGTAGTACCAAAGTTGGGAACCTGACTTAGTTCTATGACCCACTGAAGAACAGCAACTGCCTAAAATTGAACGTGCATGTGATCCAGCTCCTGAGACCAGGCTGTGAGGTAGTGAGGGCTCACTTCGGCCCACATGGGCTTCTGAGGCCCCAGTATCCTGGTCGGCCCTTTCCAAGTTCTCATCTTCCCAGATGAGCTAGATTCATCCTTGACATGTTTCTTTCCTCTGTGGGTCAACCCTGCTTTCCCCGATCTTATAATCTATGCATGCTTCCCCCTTTACCCAGCCTGGACCCAGATGTCCAGCCTCACTAGAGAGCTGGTACATCAGTCAGAATTCTCCAGAGAAAGAGAACCAATAAACTATATATATTGAGGGACTTACTTTAAGAAATGACTCATGGGTTTGTGGGGCTGCCCAGCAGGCTGGAAACAGTCAGGAGCTGATGCTGCAGTCATAAGACAGAATTTTCTTTCTAGGAGTTTTTGCTCTTCAGGCCTTTAGCTGATTGGGTGAGACCCACCTACATGATCATGGATAATTTCCTTTACCTAAAGTAATTATAAATACTAACCAACAGTTAGATTTGTATTTGATTGAAATCACTGGGGACTAGAACATGGTCGGGCTGACAAGTAAGACTAATAGTCACAATGGGCAATGGAGCAGCCATCTTATTTTCGGTGTTCTTTCTCACATCTTACAGGAATTTGCAGTTTTGAAAACTTTATTTCAGACTGGGGCACTGGGCCTGACAACAGGATACCTTCAAAGCATAACATCTCTGAAAAGTCACCCCAAAAGAAAGGACTTTGGAACATGAACTTCATAAAGGCCTGCAAAGAGGACAGCCTCCCCGAGATGCCAGTCCTGGTGAAATCTCTGAGCAGCTTCACAGAGAAGAAGGGCTACGGATGTCCTGAATGTGGGAGAGCCTTCAGCTCCAAATCCTTCCTTACTCAACACTGGCGGATCCACACAGGGGAGAGACCCTATGAATGCAGTGAGTGTGCAAGGGCCTTCAGCCAGAGGGCAAACCTTATTCAGCATCAAAGAATTCATTCTGGAGAGAAACCATACAAGTGTGAGGACTGTTTCAAAGCTTTCAGGCGGAGCTCCTCCCTCAGGGAGCACCATATCATCCACAGCGGCAAGAAGCCATTTCTCTGTAACGAATGTGGGAAAGGCTTCAGCAAACACTCAGCCCTCATCTCCCATCAGCGAATTCACACTGGTGAGAAACCCTATCAATGTAATGAGTGTGGGAAGGCCTTTAGTGATCAGTCATTCTTCAGCCAACACCGGAGGGTCCACAGTGGGGAGAAACCTTATGGATGCAATGAATGTGGAAAGGCCTTTAGCTGGGCCTCATCCCTTAATCTCCACCAGAGAACTCATACAGGTGAGAACCCCTATAAGTGCCCCGACTGTAGGAAACCCTTCCGGTACAGGTCCTCCCTCATCGAGCACCGGAAAACCCACACAGGAGAGAAACCCTACAAATGCAGCAACTGTGAGAAGACTTTCAGCTACAGCTCCTCCCTGAGCCTTCATCAGAGAACTCACACTGGGGAGAGTCCCTATATGTGTAAGGAGTGTGGGGACGTCTTCAGGTACTGCTCCTCCCTGACCAAGCACCAGCGGACCCACAGCATCAAGACACCCTATGAGTGTAAGGAATGTCTAAAAGCCTTTAGCTGTGATTCATCCCTTAAAGTACATCAGAGGATCCATACCAGGGAGAGATCCTATGCAGACAGTGAGGGTGAGAAAGAGCTTTGTGGCAACTAACTTCCAGCAGTTCTTAATAAAAAATACTATGCACATGGAACCTTCAGATTTCATTCACCCCAAGAGGTCTGAGACATCATATTGTACATTTGTCATGGGGATGTGCCTCGGGGGTCCCCAAAACCACCCCCAAGTTTGGTGACTCAGTAAGAGGACTCAAAGGACTCAGCATATAGTCCTACTCATGGCTAAGAGCTATCATAGCTAAAGGATACAAAGCAAAACCAGCCGAGAGGTGCATGGGGTGAAGTCTGGAGGAAGCCAAACACAAATTTTCAGGATTCCTCTCCAAGCGGAGTCACACAGTACACATTTAGTTCCTACAGCGGGTTGTGACAACACTGCTTTCCCACCACTTCCTCCCAACATTAAGCTCTTTTCTGACCTCAGGACCTTTGCTCGTGCTGTTCCCTCTGCCCAGAATCCTGTCCTCCCCAATGCTCCTTGGGTGACTTCTCATAAGGCCATCTCTTCAGAAAGCTTTTCTTGGACCACCCAGTTTAAAATTAGCCCACCCATATGGCACTCCCTCTGCCTATTCACCATCTTTTCCTTTGTTGCACATCCCACCTTGTTTTGCTTATACCCTTTCTCTTTATTGTACACCGAAGTTTGAGAAATACTGGTTCAGGATAAAGTTGAAGAGCTCATATGCCTGTGGGGTTGTCAAGCACTTCATGCAAATACAGAATGCCTTCATGTCAAGCTCACCTCTGGTTCTGCCACAGGCCCGATTAACACATTTGCACAAAATGCCTGGTACCTGTTTTTCAACCCTTGCCTTAAGCCAGTGTTTTTGGAACTTTAGCTTTCAACAGAATCCCCTGGAGGGCTTATTAAAACAGGGTGCTGGGCCCCACTCCCAGAATCTCTGGTTCAGTAGGAGCCTCAGAATTTCTAAGATGTTCCTAGATGTATTCATTTCCTGTGACTCCTTTAACAAATTGCCACAAACCTGGTGGCTTAAAACAACAGAAATTTCTTTTTTCACAGTTCTGGAGGTCAGAAACCTGAAATCAGTATCACTGGGTCAAAATCAAGATGTCAGCAGGGCCGTAATCCGGAGGCTCTAGGGAACAATCCTTCCTTGCCTCTTCAGCTGCTGGTGTTCTTGTTTTGTGGCTGAATCGTTCTAGTCTTAAACATGTGTGTGTGTGTGTGTGTGTGTGTGAGAGAGAGAGAGAGAGAGAGAGAGAGATCTCATTCTGCTTCCTTATAAGGATATGTTAGTGGCATTAGGGCCCACCCAGATAATCTCTTCATCTCACATTTCTTGATCACATCTGAAAAGCCCCCTTTTCCAAACAAGGTAATTTAAAAGTTCCAGGGATTAGGACCTGATTTCTGTGGGCCGTCACTAGTCTACTACACCAGGTAATGGGATGCTGCTGGTCCAGAGACCACACGCTGAGAAACAGTGCTAGGTAAACATGGGCTAGGTAATAGCATGGCTTCGGAGTCACATAGGCCTGACTTGGATTCAGTTATGATACCACCAATTTCTACCTGTGTGCTCTTGAGCAAATGACTGCCCCTCCTAATCTATTCACTCTAAATCCCTACCTAGTCAAGGCATAAGGATTAGAAACCAGCAGAGGATCTGGCCCGTAGTGATTCTGCTATCTCAAAATAGGACCTATGGACCAGACAGCCCACAAATGTTTCATGGTCCTGTGGGGGTTTTTTTTAATTAGTTGCCTCCATTAAAATATTGGGTGACATCACATAAAAATTGAGCATTCCAGCATCTCATGAAAAATCAAAGATCTTGTAACAAGAGGTCATTTGTTGAGGATTAACCCCCTTCCTCTTCATGATTTTCCCCATCCTGCCCACCTGGCTCCCTCAGGTACACATCATAGTGGAGATTCTATGCAGCTCAGGTCCCTTCTTCTCTTTATTCCAAGCCTAACATTTTACCTGAGAAGCTAAAGTGAGCCAGGTGCCATGGCAGTAGGTCCTGTACTTTCCTCCTTCAAGATCCCACCTGTAGGAGACCTGATGGCCTGGGCACCAGCACTGAACCCAGAGTTTCCCAACTGGGAAGAGAGATTTGAACAGTGGGAGGAGAGATTTGAAGCTAAGGTGGGGGCATGGCTGACCCACTGAGGTATTCATAAGTATGTGTGTCGGTACACACACACACACATACCCACACACACTGCTAGGCTTCTCTTGATTTCCTGGAGAAAGGGTCCCCAGCTTACATCAACATTTCAGGAGCATCTGTGGCCCCCAACTGCTTCTGGAAGTCTGTGGTTTGGTTGGCTTGAATGCATGCAGTGGAGCAACACTGAAGTGACCGCATTCCTGGAATGCTGGCTTTTTTTACGAGAACTCTAACAGAAAAAAGAAAAACCCTACACAAGGAAATCCACAACTGCAACAGTACGTAGGAATGACTTTGATTGAAAGGACAGTATGTTCCTGGATGCTAAGATTAAATGTAACAATGTTTTTTTTCCTCTAATTTATTTATAAGTTCACATCACTAATCATCAAGAGACTTAATTGAAAAACAGAAATTTTCATCCAGAAGAATAGCAATTATATATTTTTCATATAAATATGCACACATATAAATACACTTTTTAAAGGTACAATGGTAGAAAACTCAAGGCTATTAAAATTAAGAATATAGATGTAAAATCAAAAAGGACAAGTCAATGAAACGAAGTGGATGGTCCAGATAATAGATCCTACACTGTACAATAATATGTTATGACTATGAATCATTTAATAATAATTGATGTTGGAGCAATTAAGAATGGGTAATTCTGACTACTTCACACATACATCAAAGTCAATTGAAGAGTAGTTAAAATAGATCTGAAAATAAAATAATGAAAACACTGTTTAGAGAAGTTTAGATTTTGTAGGCTTGGAACACGGAAGGATTGAACTATATAAAAACTGAAATCTTGTCAAAAAATGATTCAAAGAAAATGTCAAACAATTTGGGCAAAATAGGGCCAAAATGAAGAGAAAGAATATATTTATTATATAAATAGATTATTTAAATTGATAGAAACGTAGTAAGGCCACAAAGATCACGCAAAGAGAGGAAAAATATTGCTTAACAAACTTAGAGGGAAATGCAATTAAAATTAGATGCCCTTTCCCCTATTAAATTACCAAAGGAGAAAAATGCTGTTAATACATAATGCCAACAAGGATGTGTGGAACACACACCATCACGTTATAGGCAGCAGTGTAAACTGGTGTCATGTTTTCAAAGGAGCTTGGATGTATGTATCAAGAACCTTAAAACAATCCCACCCATCCTGACCCAGTGATTCCCCTTTGGCAAAACCTATCTTGAGGGAAAGAATCCTAAATTTGGAAAAACATTTAAGCACCAACATGTTCATCACAGTGTCATTTACAACTATGAAAAATCAGAACTTCTATGTGGGGCCCCACATGGAAAGCTCTGGAGCAGCTGTTAACAAGGTGCTAACAGACAAGGAGGTGAGATAGCAGGGTGTAGGGTGTAAGACCGGGTGGAAAGATAAGATCTGCACTATTGCACACAGGGTGATCACAGCTCTATGAAAACCATGAACACCTTATAAGAGGTAATACAGTCACGTGGGTAGAAAAGTGAAAAGGCAGACAGACTGTGAAAACCAGACCTTTCCCCACTACTCCCCAGAGGCAACTACTTTCATGAATCTAGTAATTATTTTTAAATTATAAGAAAATGGTGTTCATGGTGTATGGGGCATTGTGGGGGCAAAGGGAAGAGAGCTCTACCTTTCTATAAAATAGGAGTTGTCTTTAATGAGCCAAGTATTACTTTAAATATAAAAACATTAATCCTTCAGAAATGCCTACTTTAAAAACTATGGAAAGAGTCCAGATGTCCATCAACAGATAACAGATAAAGAAGATGTGGCGCGCACATACATATATATATATATATGTATGTATATAATGGAATGTTACTCAGCCATCAGAAAGAATGAAAGCTTTCCATTTGCAACAACATCGATAGAACTAGAGGGTGTTGTGCTAAGTGAAATAAGTCAGTCAGAGAAAGAAAAATACCATATGATTTCACTCATGTGGAATTTAAGAAACAAAAAGATGAACATAGGGGAAGGTAAGGAAAAATAAAAGAAACACAGAGAGGGAGGCAAACCATAAGAGACTCTTTAACTATAGGAAACAAACTGAAGGTTGCTGGAGGGGAGGTGGGTGGGGGGATAGGATAACTGGGTGATGGCCATTAAACTGGGTATTATATGCAACTGGTGAATCACTAAATTTTACCCCTGAAACTAATAATATACTGTATGTTAACTAAACTGAATTTAAATAAAAAAAATTTTTTAAAGTAAAGTGAGTTTGGGCAAATCAATAAGAAAAGGCATGAAGACACACTAGCTAAATAGGCAAAGGGCCTAGATTGTTCACAAAGAAATTTAAAAGCGTATGTGGAAAAATTCATTAGTAAGCAAAGAACCACTTTTTTGGCTTACCAAATAGGCAAACTTTTGTTGGTTTGTTTTAAATGAGTTACCCACCCATTGCTGGTAAAGTTGTTCAAATGCTTATTTATACCAGGCATGGCAAACACATTTCTTTGCATGTACAAACTTTGCTCAGTTTGTTTTGTCTGCCCAGAGGGCTGTGTTGTGAAAGATTCTTCCAGTGCAGTGGAGCCAGAGAGCATAAGTGATTAGCAACACTTGTTACTGACTCAGGAGGAAGGATGGTTTGTCACCTGTTTCACACCCCTGTACCTCCCTTTGCTACAAATGGCATGGCCCCTCCAGAAAGAAATTTATCAGGATCTTTCAAGAGCCATAGAAATGTTTATACCACATCTCATCTAATAATATCACTTTTTGGAAATCTATCCTAAGAAAACTATAAATACAATGCTTTATGCTTTGTTAATCAAACCTTTATATAATTAGTCATTTAAAAATGTGATTACTAAATGAGAAAAAGAGAACTTCAGATTTGCAACATGTATGAGAAACCCTTACACACAGAAAAACTTACTTGTATAGAGAATACTAAAGTATGATAAAATCTGGTTTACAATTCTGTAGTTTGCTGTCATTAAGGAAGTCTTAAGAAGTAAATAAAAATACATGAAAACGAAATATTCCATAATAGCAGCTACTGGTAACTGAGTACCTACTATGTAGCAGGCACTATTAGGCTCTTTTATGCAGATGAGCTCCAGGCCTTTTGACAGAAACAAAGTTTAATCAATCAGGCTCCAAGAAGGGACTAAGATTTGACCTCAGGTCAGCCTTACTCCAAAGCCCACACTCTCCCTTCTCTGCCAAGAGCTCTTCTACCTGTAAACATAACTACATTCCTGGGTTTATACTTGTTGAGATTCTGGGACTATTAAGAAATATATTAGCCTTCTTCGCTTTCCAGAATTTTCCTTAATATGCTTACTATTATTTGTTTAGTGAGGGAAGTAAACCTAATAAAACTATGTTAAAATTAGGGTTCTAACAAACTTTGCCTGTGACTCTTTCCAGGTCTGACTTCACTCCTGTTATTAGGTGGGTTCATAGAGCAAATTCTTCAAGGAGAAAAGTGAGAGAGAGTTGAGTAGTTTAGTTGTTCCTTAGAGAAAAAAAATCACAACTTTAAGACTGCTGGGATGAGGTCAGGAAGGTTTCTAAAACCTTTGAGATACACATACCTCTTGGCCCAGAAATTCTGCTGCTGGAAATTTCTTCTTAGGAAACATGACTATATGCAAAGACATTAAAGCAAATTGATAAGGGAAATGCTAAGGCCTAAGAGATATCAGGGAAGTGTAATGATAGCAGTAATGTACACATAAAAGATAAATTAAAAGCAACCTCAGTTTACAACCATGAAGGCTAGTGCTAGAAAATAAATCAGGACACATTTATGTAAACAAGTACTAGGCAGTCCTGAAAAACAAAAGCTAGGGGCATAAATATGGATCTGGAAAGATATTCATGATATATTAGAACAAAAATGACACCCTCCAAAACTGTGCCAATGGTAAAATTCTATCTCATAAAAATATTTTTACATAAAAATCTATATAGATCTATGTATAGGAAAAATATTTGGACAATTTTATATCCCTTTTAGCAGCAAGTGTATCTGGGAGAGGGAAATGCAAATATTCAAAGAAAAATATGTTATTTTCTAATCGTCAAAGAATATATACTACTTGCATAATCACAAAAAAATGCTTAAAACATGAGTATTTCTAAATTTAAAAAAATTAACCTGAATAAAAGAGCAGTGCCCTGTCAGATGTTAGGAACTGGGTGGGAAAAACAGGGAAGCAGCAAAGCATTATCCTTGGGAGCCCACTAGAATATCAGCAAGCTGAAAGCCAAAATAACAGGCTGAGGTATGTAGCATCTCGGTCAGGTCAAGTTTTTAAGATTTGGAGGCAGTGGCTTATACATCTTCCATATGTTCCAAATAGTTCAGGGGTGACAGGCAGAGTCAGCTATCCCATGTTATCACTGATTCCAGTTTTGGCATGAAAGAAGCATCAGAACAAAATTAGTCAAGTCGTGCTCCTTGACTTTCTCTAGTTCAGGCTCCTCAAGAAGTCTGAAGCCCTGGCTCAGGGTTCTCAACAAATGTTCCACACTCAGACCCCTCATGGAGTCTCCACCACCTCTTAATTCAAGTGTCTGAAGACCAAACTGGAGTGATGGAGGAATGTAGAGAAATCTAGAAGAGGTAATGAAGAAGGAACTAAAGCAGCTGGCCCATGTATAATCCAGAGATGGTGAACGCTTTGAAACCTCATTGTGACTGGTGCAGTGGCTTGGAGAATGACTTAAAAAGGCTGGGCCCCTGGGAAAAGCCAACACCATATCATGTTGGTCAAGCACACAAAACTACCGAAAATGTACTCTTGTCAAAGTTGAAGATGAATCTAAGTCTCTGATATACTAACTTCCATTTATAGAAAACACAGAGAGAGGAACAAGCTTAAGGACACCACAGGAAGCAGACAGGTTTAGAACAGAGGACATCCCACAGGACAACTGGCACAGTTTCTTCCAATATTATTTGCATAATCACACAGAGCTTTAACGGAAAAAAGGGTACTAGAATGATGGTCACCAGGGCTGGGGAAAGGAAGAAATGTGGAGTTACTGCTTAAAGGGTATAGAGTTTTAGTTTTGCAAGATGATAAAGTCCTGGGGATCTGTTGAACAATAATGTGACTATAATTAATACTACTGAACTGCACACTTAAAAACGTTTGAGATGGCGAATATTATGTTATGTGGGGCTTTTTATCACAATGTAAATAAGAAGTTTTAAAAATCAGTGCTTTCAAATTAAAAATTAAACCAGAATATAAGAGTACCAAACCTGTTAGATATATTAGGCATTGGGTGGGGAGAGGAGAGAGGTGTATCTCTACATTATCCTTGGGGTTGCACAAGGCATTAAAAAAAGTAAGAGGAGACTGCTTTAGATTAAGACTCAAGAGATCAGACAACCAAATGCAATTTGTAGACCATGTTTAGATCTGGATTAAAATAAGCTAACTGTAAAAAGACTAATCTTAGCAGCAATCAGGGAAATCTGATTATGGCCTGGGTAAAACCCTTTGTTTGAGGTGTTTTAAAATTTTCCTTCTAAAGTAGATGTATTAAGGAGTGCCTGGGTGGCTCAGTCGGTGAAGCATCTGCCTTCAGCTCAGGTCATGATCCCGGGGTCCTGGAATCGAGCCCCACGTCAGGCTCCTTGCTTGGCAACGAGCCTGCTTCTCCCTTTCCCTTTGCCTCTCCCCCTGACTCATGCTCTCTCTCAAATAAAAAAACAAAATCTTTTAAAAAATAAATAGATGTATTAAAGTTTAAAAAACAGAGAGAAGACAATTGAAAAAAATGTATTCAATGAATCACAATCTGGGGTAGAATGTAGATTTAGTAAAAATGGTAAAGGGAGAAATGAAATGGCTGAGATTGACAGGGGTCTGAGTAAACTGATGGCCCTGGGGAAAGAGGCAGATTTCACAAGATGGGAGGTAGAATTCATCAAAAAGTCATACAGGGTATTCCCGGAGGGGAAGGGAGAGAAATGAAGGAGGGTGTAGCAAGTTAGAAGTGTTCAGGAAAGGATGACAACTTGTTGAAAGGTCCAGGAGCCAAACTGAAAGGGATCCCAATGGCCAAAGCTGGAAGAATGTGAACAACAAACAGTATTTAATTACAGCCCATAGAATAAAATAAATATCCATGAATTCACACTGATGTAAATAAATTACTGAAAAAATAAATAGGGAGGGTAATTTCCTCACAGGAGAAATCTAATTACTAAATGTAGAAAGAATGAGGGAAATAAAAATTCACCATTACAGGGGCGCCTGGGTGGCTCAGTCGTTAAGCATCTGCCTTCAGCTCAGGGCATGATCCCAGAGTCCTGGGATCGAGCCCCACATCAGGCTCCTCCGCTGGGAGCCTGCTTCTTCCTCTCCCACTCCCCCTGCTTGTGTTCCCTCTCTCGCTGGCTGTCTCTCTCTCTGTCAAATAAATAAATAAAATCTTTTTAAAAAAAATTCACGATTGCAATACCACAGTGTCACAATGGCTGTAGGCAAGATCCACTTGCAAGATGCTAAAATTTAGTGGGTGAAAGTTTGAGGAGAAACTGGATACAGATGGTCCCAGACTTATGATGGTTCAACTTACGATATTTTGACTTTACAGTGACTTTACAAAAGCAACATGCATTCAGTAGAAACTGTACTTCAAATTTTGAATTTTTATCTTTTCCCCAGCTAATGATATGTGGTACAATACTCTCTCATGATACTGGGCAGTGGCAGCGAGTGGCAGCGAGCCTCAGCTCCCTGTCAGCCTTGCAATCACAGGATAAACAACCAACACACTTGAGAGCCCTTATATATCCATACAGTCATTCTGTTTTTCACTTTCAGTATGGTATTCAATAAATTACATGAGATATTCCACACAATTTCAAAATAGGCTTTGTATTAGATAATTTTGCCCAACTGTAGGCAAGTGTAAGTATTCTGAGCACTTTCAAGGTAGAATACGCTAAGCTATGATGTTCAGTAGGTAAGGCATATTAAATGTACTTTCACATTACGATATTTTCAATTTATGATAGGTTTATCAGGACAAAACCTCATCCTAAGTCAAGGAAGGTCTGTACTTGCATAGTCTCAAAATTTCTCCTGTAAGATATTTACTAATTACAAAGAGAAATAAATAGCAACTTCAAAGAACAACCCAGCGGACAGCACTTTAAATCAAGGCATCAAGACTAATCAGCATCACCATCAATAAGATGCACTGACATCCTGCTCCTTTGTGGGAGTGGTGGCAGGATCAGAAACCAATTTACAGTGGGTTGAAGAGTAGACTGTCATGAGAAAATAGGGCCTGCCAATGAGGGCTATTTCATCAAGAACTTTGGAAATGAAGAGAGGTCGTGCAGCTAGCACTCGTTTGGCTATCAGGTTCTGATGAGTCATATTTGCTTTTAATTTCATGACTCTGGGCCACACACTGTAGATCAACCTCAAAAATGGCTGATGAGAAAAAGCAGGGCAGTGAATAACAACAGCAACAACTCACCCTACCAGGCAAGGAATCAGATTCCGGGACTCCAGGTCCAACTGGTTACCATGTGTCATTGCATCTGACCACCAGTCAAGGCAGTGCTGGAGAGCTTTCAACATTAAAGCAATATGGTATTCAAGAGATTTTTACGCAATTCAGGGTTCATACCTTTAAAGAATGAAGTGTGTTCTGCATAGAATTAGGATTTTAGGTGAAGTTGGCTGTGCTAATGATGGCACAGCCCAAGAAAGTTCTCAAATAGGATTTTTTTAAAGGAAAGAAAAGGGAAATAAGAAACCCCAATCCCTCAAACAACCACAGGAAACTACAAAAAAATTCTCCTTAATCAGTAACTGTTTCACGATCTACAAGAACACTTATAAGTGTTAGCAAAAATACACTTCCCTGAATTAGTCTCAAAAAGTCATCCTCTAATCCTAATCTCTAATCTGAGAGAAGTGGCTATCATACTTCACCCTAAGAAAGCTTTCTGAACCTCTAATACTGTAGGTGTCCTTGTCTGACTTCACGTGAAACAGTGCTGGGGAAGATGGCTGAAGGCAGTATAGCACTGCACCTTTTCTTCAGAGAGGAAGTGGCAGGAATAAAGAAAACCAGGGTCGAAATCAAGATATGAAATAAATATCTCATGAAATCTCAAAATAAAACAAAACCTGGGTTCAGTTCCTACTTCGTCACTTACAACCTAGGTCAGATCAACCCACAGCTTGGGAGTTTCAAGTTTGCTTTGTCTGTAAAAATAGAATAAATATGCTCACTAGGTACACTGCAGCATTCCTTAAAAGATCAAATGATATACATGACAATATTTTGTAAATTATGAGGTAAATACATTACCAATTACATCAGCTCTGTGGATGAATCAATATAAGCACACCTTAAAAATCTTTCTACCATGCTCTGTATTGACACATCCCATGTGGTGAAGATACTGTATGTAAACACTTCTAGAAAAACTTGGGAACAGATTGCCTGTCTGGAGCACAACTGCCAGTCACAATTTTTTTGTCAGGGTGTCAAAATGAAGGTTTTCCATTCCATGAGCACCACCAAAGAAAGGCAAAATCTATTAACTTCTTTCCTATGTAACAAAAATATTCTTTGTAAGAATTTTCACCTGACTTACTGACACGTGCTGAATCTTCTTTTGCAAAAAGATTGTTTTATACCCTTGCAACCATTCACCATTTTCGTTTATCACATCATGAAGAGTTTTCAAGTTATTAAGTTATGAGGGCTGGGGGAGGGTCTTCTCACATTCAGAGTACTCAGTCTCTCTCCAGGATGGAGCCAAAGATGTTGAGAATGTTCTCTGACTGGAGGTTTTCAGTAATAATTGCACTCATCAGGTTTCTCTTGAGAATGGAGTTGATAATGTTGAGTGAGGTATGACGGTCGGCTGAAACACTTCCCACACAGCTGACACTGGTAAGGCCTCTCTTGAGCATGAATTCGATAGTGTTGAATGAGATGTGAACTCCGACTGAAGGCTTTGCCACAGTCACAACACTGATAGGCTCTCTCTCCAACATAGTCATGTTTCCGCTGATAGCGAATTAAATGCGTCTTAACGCGGGGCAACCCAGGTGGGAGGGGTTTTGCTGCCTCATGGGCTTTGAGATGTTGAAAAAGATGCACATCCTGGATAAAGGCTCTGCCACACTGGAAACATTCATAGTAGTCTTCCTGACTATGAATTCTTACACGGCCACAGATATTTGCATGCTGAATCAAAGACTTTCCACCTTCATTGCATCCAAAGGACTTCTCACTGGAATGAGTCCTCTGGTGTCTGGTGAGGTGTGGCATGAGGTAGAAGGCTTCTCCACATCGTTTACATTCAAAGGGTTTCTTCCCGGTATGGATCTGCTCATGTCTCTCACGAGCTGTCTGGGTAATAAAAGTTCTTTCGCAAAATCCACATCTGTTCTCTTGGAGGAAAGGCTCATCACCCACCGGCTGGGGACTGGTGCAAATTCCAGGAATAGCACATTCCCGGGAATCCTTTCCCGGAGACCCTTCTGATTGTTTAGTAAGATCTGACCTTCTCTCAAAATCATCACTGTCTTGGCTTCTTTCTTGAGCGCGGGTCTTGGGCTCACTCATTGTTACGGAACTCGAAGGTTTCTGCTGGTTGACCTGGTACAAATCTGATGGATCATCGGGAGAAGACTCTCTTACACAGACACTGCAGAAGTTACCTACCATCCGATCCTCCATTCCTGCCCCCAAGGGTGACTCTTCCATAGGCAGGCTTTGCTCTGGAGTCAGATCTTTGGTTTTAGGTCTTTTCTCCCCATCTAAAAGAAATGTAAAAGTTCCTCTATTCTTTCCTCAGAGACACATCATTATAGTAGAAACATAAGAAAGGGACCAAAAATAACAGAACAGATCTTATGCAGATTGGGAGGGATTTAAACGCTTTGCTAAAAGTTTGGATTTTCTTTTGAGAGTAGTACTGGTCAAAAGTTTGTGCTTTACAAAGACAACTCTCTGTGTGGGAAAGAAACTGACAAGAGACAAGGATGAACACAATAGTCTCGTCCTGGCAGATAGCAGGTTGGGTGAGCAAAGTACGGATGAAAACAGTAGAGCCAGAATGCAGATTAGGAAATCATCAGGAAAGGGATAACTGGACCCACCACAATGGATTAGATCTTTTAGGAAATGGTCTTTGAAGAGAAGACTCAAGCATGGAAGACTAAGAGACAGCTGTTCTGCCCGTTATCCTCACAGAGAACACCTCAAACCTGTACTCTACAATCACAGCACCATCTTCCATCAGCTTTAGCCTACAATAGCAGGCTCCCAACTGGTTTCTCTGCTGGTCTTCCTAAAGCCCACTTTCCATAGAACAGCCAGAGGGATCCTTCTAGAACAGTGCTGCCCAGTGGAATGCCCTGTAATGCAGTAAATGAGGTCTATTTTTGCTGTCTGATATAGAGCACTAGCCACATGTAGGTAATGAACACTTGAAATGTCACTGGTGTGACTGAGTTTAAATTTATGCAATTTTAATTAATGTAAATTCAACTATGTGTGTCTAGTGGCTGCCACATCAGACAGTACAGTTCTAAGGAGTCAATAATACTACCTCATTCCCTGGTGCAGACCCTCTAATACCTTTTTCACCTCTCACTAGAAATGAAATCCACATTCTTTAACATATTCCTATGTGAGCTGGCCTATGTCTATCTTCTCAACGTTATCTCCTACCCCCCTCCACTTTACTCAGACCGTATTGCTTTTCTTCCTTTTTCTGGAACACCTAAGCTCGTTCCAAACTTGAGGACTCTGTATTTACTATTCCCCTTGCCTGCAACACTCTTCCTCAAGAGTTCTATGTGGCTACTCCTCCATCTGACTACCTGTCTTAAGTAGCCTCCCATTTGTCACTGTCTGCTTTACACTCAGACTGCATCATTTGTCTGTGTATCAACTATCATCCCCATTAAAATGCAAGGACTATAAAGAAAGGGACTTTGTCTGACTTGTTCATTACTGTAGCCACAGAACCTAAAACAGGGCTGGCCCACCACAAAGGCTCAATAAATATCTGTGGAATGACTGAATGAGTCAAAGAGTGAATGTAAAGAAGATGTTGAAGGCAACACAGAGGCAGATAGAGGAGTCCCCTTGGCAGGGCCTTGAACTTTGTTTGGACATCTACTTCTCTGCCTACACAGGAAAAGGCAGGGAAAGCTGTATTGATTAGCACTAGACTGGGCACAGCTACTGGTTCAGGAATGGGATATGACCCAAATGGAACACTGAAAACTGAGGAGAGGCATGGCAAGAGCTTCTAATGAAGAAGCATCCTCGCTCTTGAGAATGCTTCTTGGACACACCTGCTCGCTTGCGCTCACGAGCACTGTCTCTTTCCAGCCCCCACCCCCAGACTAGAACAAGAAAGCACACCTAGGATTTGTTGGCAGAGTGAAAAAAAAATGAAAGTAGGCCCTTGATAACATCACTGAGCCCCTAAATCCAGCCATCCCTGAAGCCCAGGTGAGCAGTATTGTAAGCTAATACAATCCCCTTATGGCTTATACCAGTTTGGGTGTGGTTTTCTGTTAACAGGAGCTGAAGGGCAGCCATGATCCTGGCTGATACACATAGTGACCCAATTCAGAGGAGAGGATTTCATGAAGATGGCAAATGTTATCATATTGTAGCCATAGAGTTTAGAGAAGGTTAAATCTAGAAGGTTCTTGTCTTTAAGCCATAAGGATGTTGTTAGGGACCTTTTGGGGGCTGTAGAACACAGTGTGAGAGAGGGAGAGGAAAAGATGGAGAGAGATACAGTGAGAGAGAGAGAGAGAGAGAGAGAGAGTGTGTGTGTGTGTGTGTGTGTTGGTTAAAGAGGGAAGGGAAAGAGAGCCTTTGGGTGTCAACAAGTCTGAAGAGCTGCCATGAGGGAAAATGCAAGTCAAGTGGAAAGAAGAGTGTTATCACGCCAAGGTTTTTTCTTGTCTCAGTTAAAGAGGAAAGACCTAGGCTTTCTAGCTGCAAGGGGAAAGTCACGAATAAGTACAGGGGTTGAAACACTAGAGAAAAGGGAAACGGGCCTCCCTAGCACTAGGTAAGAGTGTCACTCGACTGCAGGAAGAGCAGATGAAAGAACTAAGTGCACACTAAGTGGTGAAGCCCTGAGATGAGAGCACCTACAAGCACCTACCACCTCTCTCTCCCTGGCCTGAGAGGACTTTGAGGGATGGTCCCTGACCAACAGCTCCCAGCCCCCATCTGACTGATGGGGGGGTTGTCTTCCCATAATTCCAGTCTCCATGGGCTTCCCCCTCACTACTCACCTTGACATATCTCTGCATTACTGTCTTCCTCCATCACACGTGACTCTTCCTCTTCCAGCTGTGAGATAATGTCAGGTTTAGAGAACTGGTACCCTGTTGAAGAAGGAGACTCATAACTTGGGGGTTCTACCGTGCACCCACAGCGACTCCCAGCCTAGGCTCTAAAGACTCAGAGATAATAAGGAAGATGCAAATTCACACAAAAGAAAAGTGAAGACTGTTTCTAATGAATTTGGCCCAAATGGAGACATTTTTGGTTGTCACAAGTTCAGGGAGAGGAAGGAAAGCTACTGATATCTGGTACACAGAGGCCAGGTCGCTAAACATCCTGCAATGCCCAGGACATTCCTCCACAGCAAGGCATGATCTGGCCCAAATGTCAACTGTGCCAAGGTTGAAAAACCCTGCTCTGGAGTAAAAACTGAAAGGCGGCTTAAGGACAGTGAGCTGGGCTCTCTACGTCAGCTTGCGGGATCTGATGTCATTGCTGCTCAAAAAGTTCTTTTCCTCCTGATACCTTCATTCCCGTTGTCTTAAAATGCTCCTTTCCCTCTTCCCCAGTTCTTTGTTTCCCAAACTTCAGTCATTTGCAGGCCACCTGCCATGGTCTGAATGTTTGTATACCCCCAAAATTCATATGTTGAAATCCTAATGCCCACACTGGTGTTATTAGAAGGTGGGGCCTTTGAGAGGTAGGCTTAGGTCATGAGGGTGGAGCCCTCATGAATGGGATTAGTGCCCTTATAAAAAAAAAAGGCTTAAGAGAGATTCCCTAGCCCTTTCCACCCAGTGAGGAGACAACAGGAAGCCTATGACCTAGAAGAGAGCCCTCACCTGACTATGCTGGCACCCTGAGCTTGGACTTCCAGACTCCAGAACTATGAGAAATAAATGTCTATTGTTTAAAGTTACCCATTCTGTGATATTGTTACAATAGACCAAACGAACTAAGACTCTACCTCATTATTTCCTTATTTATTGTCTGTCTCACCCACTAGACTTAGTAACATCCACAAACACAGGAATCCTCATCAATTTTGTAACACCAATGCCTATTCCAGAATCTGCCATACTGACAATTTCACTGACAAACTTATTAACGACCTTCACATTCTGGCCCTATCTATGTGCCACTTATAGTAATATTTAGCATTTAATACTCTTCTTTGGATCATCTCTCTTTTTAACTTAAAAGCACTTATTAAAATGGAAGCTTTATATCAACCTTAGAAATAGAAACCACAGTCATTTGCAAAAAAGGAAAAGAGCCCTGAATATAATACAGCAATAGACCCAACCGAAATTAATGTTATGGAGTGCTACCTAGTTCTGGTCGCCTAAGGCTCAGGGCCTGAGGTCTGCTCTCTCTTCACTAAAATGGGAGGCCAACAAGAGGTACTACCTAAAATAACCTTCTCTGTAATCCACTGTACTCATTCCACGTTTGGGAAGACAATGTCCTGGGTGATATGTAAGATCTCTATTAACCCAAAACCTTCAATGATACAAGAAGCCAAGGCCTCACAAGACTACAGAAATGCCTCCAGGTTACTGCACAAGGGCTAAAAAGGTAAAACTGACTTATTCCCTCTATTTTAAGTCATAAATGTGGTAACTGAGAGAAGAGTTATACAGGAAAAGGCACTCTTTTTTGCCTTCCTTGTGACCAACAGAAGTCTCAGTTCAAATTACACACTCTTCTTTTTAATACTTATTTATTTGAGAGAGAGCAAGAGAGTGCACACGCATGAGCGGGAGAGGCAGAGGGAGAAGGACAGAGAATCTCAAGTGGACTCCGTGCTGAGCACAGAGCCCGATGTGGGACTTGATCCCAGGACCCTGAGATCATGACCTGAGCCAAAACCAAGAGTCGGACCCTTAACCGACTGTACCACCCAAGTTCCCCTCACATTATACACTCTTGTGCCTGGTTTGAGGTAAGGCACTCCAATCTCCTCACACAGGTCTCTGACTTCACAAGGACAAGAGCACCAGCTTACTGACACTGGAATGGTGTTTGGTTTGATGGTATGTTTCAGGAGACCTCAGGCCCCCCAAAAAGCCACTGAAATGAAGATCCTAGGGAGGGAGTTAAGATGGTGGAGGAGTAGGGGAACCCTTTTTCAGCTAGTCCCCTGAGTCGAGTTGGACAGGTACCAGACCAGCCTGAACATCCATGGAATCAGCCTGAGATGCAGGAAGATACATCTGGATCTCTACAAATGAACATCTCCAGCGCTGAGTATTGAGGTACAAAGCGGGATGCCATGAAACCGAGCACAGATACTGGAAGATAAACGGAAGGGGGAGGGAGCCACCGCATTCAGGCGGCCACCTACACGGGGGAGCAGGCAGACTTGCGGACCAGCACCCGCGAGAGAACAGACTGAGACCGTGAGCCGGGGAACGCGCGCCACCAGACTGAAACGGAGCTCCGGTGTGCTCACTGGAACCAGAATGAGACCAGGAGCTCCAGGAGCGCACGGGGCGGCTGGCGGCTGGCGGTGTTAGAAATACAAAGGACAGAGACGCGCCGGCCCTGGAAGTGAGGGCTGGGAGGCCGGGTATGGGGCGCACATCCCGGGACGCTGCAGGGTTGAGCAGCACCAACAGAAACAGAGTTAAAGTGGCCAGAACATCACTGGAGAACCGTCTGCGATCCCTCTGTTCTGAGACAGAGGCTGAGATTCAGCCACTGCTGCTCTGACTCTCAGAAGAGGCACAGCAAACCACCAGGGAAAGCCGCCAGAGAACAAAAGCCTGGAAACACCGGCTCACAGTGTGCCCATCCCCATCCCCCCTCGCAGGGGACACGGAGACTCTACCCAAACAGGGTTGCCTGAGTATCAGTGCGGCAGGCCCCTCCCCCAGAAGGCAGGCTGACAAATCAAGAAGCCCACATCCCTAAGATCCCTATAAAACAAGGGCACATGGCCTGGGTCCCGGTCAATAATTTGGGCTCTGGACAACCCCGCAACCTCTCCACATCAGAATGACGAGAAGGAGAAATCCCCCCCCCAGCAAAGAAAGGACAATGAGTCTGTGGTCTCTGCCACAGAACTGATGGATATGGATATAACCAAATTATCAGAAATGGAATTCAGAGTAACAATGGTCAAGATGATGTGTAGACTTGAAAAAAGTATTAACGAAAATGTTAATGAGAATATAGAATCTCTAAGGGCGGAAATGAGAGCGAATCTGGCAGAAATTAAAAATTCTAAGAGTCAAATGCAGTCAAAACTAGAGGCTCTGACGGCCAGAGTAAATGAGGCAGAAGAACGTATCAGCATTCTTATCAATTCGTATCAGCGAATTGGAGGATGGGTTAGTAGAAGAAAAAGGTAAAATAGAATCTGGACTCAAAAAAATCCATGCTCAGGAATGTAGGTTACGGGAGATTACTGACTCAATGAAACGTTCCAATGTCAGAATCATCGGCATCCCCGAGGGAGTGGAGAAAAACAGAGGTCTAGAAGAGATATTTGAACAAATTGTACCTGAAAACTTCCCTAATCTAGCAAGGGAAACAAACATTCGTGTCCCAGAGGCAGAGAGGACCCCTCCCAAGCTCAACCACAACAAACCTATGCCACGTCACGTCATAGTGCATTTCACAAATATTAGATCCAAGGATACAGTATTGAAAGCGGCCAGGGCAACGAAATTTCTCACGCACCAAGGCAAAGGTATCAGAATTATGTCAGACCTGTATACGCAGACCTGGAATGAGAGAAAGGGTTGGGGGCATTTTTAAAGCTCTTTCAGAGAAAAACATGCAGCCAAGGATCCTTTATCCAGCAAGGTTGTCATTCAGAATTGATGGAGAAATAAAGACCTTCCAGAATCGCCAGTCATTGACCAATTTCATAACCACGAAACCAGCCCTACAGGAGATATTAAGGGGGGTTCTATAAAAGTAAAAAGGCCCCAAGAGTGATACAGAACAGAAAGTCACAATCTATAGAAACAAAGACTTTACTGGCAACATGGCATCATTAAAATTATATCTCTCAATATTCAGTCTCAATGTAAATGGCCTAAATGCTCCCATAAACGCCACAGGGTTGCAGAGTGGATAAAAAGACATGACCCATCCATTTGCTGTCTACAAGAGACTCATTTTGAACCTAAAGATACATCCAGACTGAAAGTAAAGGGATGGAATACCATCTTTCACGCCAATGGACCTCAAAAGAAAGCTGGGTAGCAATTCTCATATCAGACAGATTGGATTTTAAACTAAAGACTATAGTTAGAGACACAGAAGGGCACTATATTATTCTTAAAGGATGTATCCAACAAGTGGATATTACAATTATAAATATATATGCCCCCAAAAGGGGAGCAGCAATATACACAAGCCAACTCTTAACCAGAATAAAGAGACATATAGATAAAAATACGTTAATAGTAGGGGACCTCAACACTCCACTATCAGCAATAGACAGAGCACCGGAGCAGAAAACCAACAAAGAAACAAGAGCTTTGAATGCCATACTAGACCAGATGGACCTCATAGATATATATAGAACACTACACCACAGAACCAAAGAATACTCATTCTCTTCTAATGCCCATGGAACATTCCGCAATAGACCATGTTCTGGGACACAAAACAGGTCTCAACCGATACCAAAGACTGAAATTATTCCCTGCATATTCTCAGACCACAATGCTTTGAAAGTGGAACTCACCACAAGGAAAAACTTGGAAGAAACTCAAACCGGAGACAAGAACCATCCTGCTCAGGAATGATTCGATAAACCAGGAAATAAAAATCAATTTAAACAATTTATGGAGACCAATGAGAATGAAAACACAATGGTCCAAACCTATAGGGATACGCAAAGGACAGTCCTATAGAGAATAAACAATCATAGCCCACTAATAAGAACTACATAAGATGATCATTCAGTAAATATAAATAATCAGATAATTAGGAACCAGCAGAGAGGCTTAAGCTGACCAAGATTAGAGCAGAAATCAATGAATTAGAAACCAGGAGTACAGTAGAGCAGATCAACAGAACTAGAAGCTTGTTCTTTGAGAGAATTAATAAAATTGACAGACCACTGGCAAGACTTATCCAAAAGAATAGAGAAAGGACCCAAATTAATAAAATTATGAATGAAAAAGGAGAGGTCACAACCAACACCGATGAAATTGGAAGGATTATTAGAAACTTTTATCAACAGCTTCAGGCCAATAAGTTAAGCAATCTGGAAGAGATGGAGGCCTTCCTGGAAACCTATAAACTACCAAGAGTGAAACAGGAAGAAATTGATTTTTTAAACAGGCCAATTACTTATGAAGAGATTGAGTCAGTGATAAACAACCCTCCAAAAAACAAAACTCCAGGCCCAGATGGTTTTCCTGGGGAATTCTACCAAACATTCAAAGAAGAAATAATACCTACTCTCCTAAAGCTATTTCAAAAAATAGAAACAGAAGGAAAGCTACCAAACTCATTCTATGAGGCCAATATTACCTTGACCCCAAACCAGGCAAAGACCCCATCAAAAAGGAGAATTACAGACCGATTTCCCTAATGAATATGGATGCCAAAATCCTCAACAAGATCCTGGCTAATAGAATCCAACAGTACATTAAAAGGATTATCCATCATGACCAAGTGGGATTCATCCCTGGGATGCAAGGGTGGTTCAACATTCGCAAATCTATCAGTATCTTAGATTTTATCCAGAAGGAAAAAGCCAAAAATCATATGATTCTCTCAATAGATGCAGAAAAAGCATTTGACAAAATACAGCATCCTTTCCTGATTAAAACCTTTCAGAGTGTAGGGATAGAGGGTACATTCCTCAATCTCATAAAAACCATCTATGAAAAGCCTACGGCAAATATCATTCTCAACAGGGGAAAAGCTGGAAGCCTTTCCGTTAAGGTCAGGAACACGACAAGGATGCCCACTCTCGCCACTATTATTCAACATAGTACTAGAAGTCCTTGCAACAGCAATCAGACAACAAAAAGGGATAAAAGGTATCCAAATCAGCAAAGAAGAAGTCAAAATGTCTTTCTTTGAAGATGACATGATACTCTATATGGAAAACCCAAAAGAATCCACTCCCAAACTATAAGAAGTTATAGAGCAATTCAGTAATGTGGCGGGATACAAAATCAATGCCCAGAAATCAGTTGCATTTCTATACACGAATAATGAGACTGAAGAAAGAGAAATTAGGGAATCCATCCCATTTACAATAGCACCAAAAACCATACGTTACCTTGGAATTAACTTAACCAGAGACGTAAAGGACCTATATTCTAGAAACTATAAATCACTCTTGAAAGACATTGAGGATGGGGCGCCTGGGTGGCACAGCGGTTAAGCGTCTGCCTTCGGCTCAGGGCGTGATCCCAGCATTATGGGATCGAGCCCCACATCACATATTAGATGCAAGGATACAGTATTGAAAGCGGCCAGGGCAAAGAAATTTCTCACGTACCAAGGCAAAAGCATCAGAATTACGTCAGACCTGTCTACACAGACCTGGAATGAGAGAAAGGGTTGGGGGAGCATATTTAAAGCTCTTTCAGAGAAAAACATGCAGCCAAGGATCCTTTATCCAGCAAGGCTGTCATTCAGAATTGATGGAGAAATAAAGACATTTCAGAATCGCCAGTCACTAACCAATTTTGTAACCACGAAACCAGCCCTACAGGAGATATTACGGGGGGTTCTATAAAAGTAAAAAGGCCCCAAGAGTGATACAGAACAGAAAGTCACAGCCAATACAAACAAAGACTTTACTGGCAACATGGCAACATTAAAATCATATCTCTCAGTAATCAGTCTTAATGTAAATGGTTTGAACCATCCCATAAAACGCCACAGGGTTGCAGATTGGATAAAAAGAAATGACCCATCCATTTGCTGTCTACAAGAGACTCATTTCGAACCCAAAGATGCATTCAGACTGAGAGTAAGGGGATGGAGTACCATCTTTCACGCAAATGGACCTCAAAAGAAAGCTGGGGTAGCAATTCTCATATCAGATAAATTGGATTTTAAACTACAGACTATAGTTAGAGATGCAGAAGGGCACTATATTATTCTTAAGGGAAGTATTCAACAAGTGGATATGACAATTATAAATATATATGCCCCCAACAGGGGAGCAGCAAGATACACAAGCCAACTCTTAACCAGAATAAAGAGACATATAAATAAAAATACATTAATAGTAGGGGACCTCAACACTCCACTCTCAGAAATAGACAGAACACCCTGGCAAAAACTAAGCAAAGAATCAAAGGCTTTGAATGCCATACTCGACGAGTTGGACCTCATAGATATATATAGAACACTACACCCCAGAACCAAAGAATACTCATTCTATTCTAATGCCCATGGAACATTCTCAAGAATAGACCATGTTCTGGGACACAAAACAGGTCTCAACCGATACCAAAAGATTGAAATTATCCCCTGCATATTCTCAGACCACAACGCTCTGAAATTGGAACTCAACCACAAGGAAAAATTTGGAAGAAACTCAAACACTTGGAGACTAAGAACCATCCTGCTCAGGAATGACTCGATAAACCAGGAAATCAAAAATCAAATTAAACAATTTATGGAGACCAATGAGAATGAAAATACAACAGTCCAAAACCTATGGGATACTGCAAAGGCAGTCCTAAGGGGGAAATACATAGCCATCCAAGCCTCACTCAAAAGAATAGAAAAATCTAAAATGCAGTTTTTATATTCTCACCTCAAGAAGCTGGAACAGCAACAGAGGGACAGGCCTAATCCACGCACGAGGAAGCAGTTGACCAAAATTAGAGCTGAAATCAATCAAGCAGAAACCAGAAGTACAGTAGAGCAGATCAACAGGACTAGAAGCTGGTTCTTTGAGAGAATCAATAAAATTGACAGACCACTGGCAAGACTTATCCAAAAGAAAAGAGAAAGGACCCAGATTATTAAAATTATGAATGAAAAAGGAGAGGTCACGACGAACACCATTGAAATTGGAAGGATTATTAGAAATTTTTATCAACAGCTATATGCCAATAAACTAAGCAATCTGGAAGAGATGGAATCCTTCCTGGAAACCTATAAACTACCAAGATTGAAACCGGAAGAAATTGATTCCTTAAACAGGCCAATTAATTATGAAGAAATTGAGTCAGTGATAAACAACCTTCCAAATAACAAAACTCCAGGCCCGGACGGTTTTCCTGGGGAATTCTACCAAACATTCAAAGAAGAAATAATACCTATTCTCCTAAAGCTATTTCAAAAAATAGAAACAGAAGGAAAGCTACCAAACTCATTCTATGAGGCCAATATTACCTTGATCCCCAAACCAGGCAAAGACCCCCTCAAAAAGGAGAATTACAGACCGATTTCCCTAATGAATATGGACGCCAAAATCCTCAACAAGATACTTGCTAATAGAATCCAACAGTACATTAAAAGGATTATCCATCACGATCAAGTGGGATTCATACCTGGGATGCAAGCGTGGTTCAATATTCGCAAATCAATCAGCGTGATACATCATATCAACAAGAAAAGACTCAGGAACCATATGATCCTCTCAATCGATGCCGAAAAAGCATTTGACAAAATACAGCATCCTTTCCTGATTAAAACCCTTCAGAGTGTAGGAATAGAAGGTACATTTCTCAATCTCATAAAAGCCATCTATGAAAAGCCTACTGCAAATATTATTCTCAATGGGGAAAAGCTGGAAGCCTTTCCCTTAAGATCAGGAACTCGACAAGGATGCCCACTCTCGCCACTATTATTCAACATAGTACTAGAAGTCCTTGCAACAGCAATCAGACGACAAAAAGGGATCAAAGGTATTCAAATTGGCAAAGAAGAAGTCAAAATGTCTCTCTTTGCAGATGACATGATACTCTATATGGAAAACCCAAAAGAAGCCACTCCCAAACTATTAGAAGTTATAGAGCAATTCAGTAACGTGGCGGGATACAAAATCAATGCTCAGAAATCAGTTGCATTTCTATACACGAATAACGAGACCGAAGAAAGAGAAATTAGGGAATCCATCCCATTTACAATAGCACCAAAAACCATACGTTACCTTGGAATTAACTTAACCAGAGACGTAAAGGACCTATATTCTAGAAACTATAAATCACTCTTGAAAGACATTGAGGAAGACATAAAAAGATGGAAAGATATTCCATGCTCATGGATTGGAAGAATTAACATAGTTAAAATGTCCATGCTACCCAGAGCAATCTACACTTTCAATGCTATCCCGATCAAAATACCGAGGACATTTTTCAAAGAACTGGAACAAATAGTCCTTAAATTTGTATGGAAACAGAAAAGGCCCCGAATCTCCAAGGAACTGTTGAAAAGGAAAAACAAAGCTGGGGGCATCACAATGCCGGATTTCGAGCTGTACTACAAAGCTGTGATCACAAAGACAGCATGGTACTGGCACAAAAACAGACACATAGACCAATGGAACAGAATAGAGAGCCCAGAAATGGACCCTCGGCTCTTTGGGCAACTAATATTTGATAAAGCAGGAAAAAACATCCGGTGGGAAAAAGACAGTCTCTTCAATAAATGGTGCTGGGAAAATTGGACAGCTACATGCAAAAGAATGAAACTTGACCACTCTCTCACACCATACACAAAAATAAACTCCAAATGGATGAAAGACCTCGATGTGAGACAGGAATCCATCAAAATCCTAGAGGAGAACATAGGCAGCAACCTCTACGACATCGGCCAAAGCAACCTTTTTCATGACACATCCCCAAAGGCAAGAGAAACAAAAGATAAAATGAATTTATGGGACTTCATCAAGATTAAAAGTTTCTGCACAGCCAAGGAAACAGTCAGAAAAACTAAGAGGCAGCCCACGGAATGGGAGAATATATTTGCAAATGACACTACAGATAAAGGACTGGTATCCAAGATCTACAAAGAACTTCTCAAACTCAATACACGAGAAACAAATAAACAAATCAAAAAATGGGCAGAAGATATGAACAGACACTTTTCCAATGAAGACATACAAATGGCTAACAGACACATGAAAAAATGTTCAAAATCATTAGCCATCAAGGAAATTCAAATCAAAACCACACTGAGATACCACCTTACGCCAGTTAGAATGGCAAAAATAGACAAGGCAAGAAACAACAATTGTTGGAGAGGATGTGGAGAAAGGGGATCCCTCCTACATTGTTGGTGGGAATGCAAGTTGGTACAGCCACTCTGGAAAACAGTGTGGAGGTCCCTTCAAAAGTTAAAAATTGAGCTACCCTATGATCCAGCCATTGCACTACTGGGTATTTACCCCAAAGATACAGACGTAGTGAATAGAAGGGCCATATGTACCCCAATGTTCATAGCAGCATTGTCCACAATAGCTAAATCGTGGAAGGAGCCGAGATGCCCTTCAACAGATGACTGGATTAAGAAGTTGTGGTCCATATATACAATGGAATATTACTCAGCTATCAGAAAGAACGAGTTCTCAACATTTGCTGCAACATGGATGGCACTGGAGGAGATAATGCTAAGTGAAATAAGTCAAGCAGAGAAAGACAATTATATGATTTCTCTCATCTATGGAACATAAGAACTAGGAAGATCAGTAGGGGAGGAAAGGGATAAAGAAAGGGGGGATAATTAGAAGGGGGAATGAAGCATGAGAGACTATGGACTCTGAGAAACCTACTGAGGGCTTCAGAGGGGAGGGGGTGGGGGAATGGGGTAGACTGGTGATGGGTAGTAAGGAGGGCACGTACTGCATGGTGCACTGGGTGTTATACACAACTAATGAATCATCGAACTTTACATCAGAAACCAGGGATGTACTGTATGGTGACTAACATAATAGAATAAAAAAAATAAAAAAATAACTTAACCTGAAATGAAGATCCTAGCACTAGTACTAAAAACGTTTAGCTTGTGGGGAGAGGTAAACAACCTTGCCTCTGAATATGAAGAGAGACTGGCAATCTCTGCCTCTTAAACTTTAAGTCTAGTAGAAGCCTTTGGAGCTCCTGAAATTTTCATCAATTTCTTCACACATTCAAAAAACATCACTTCTACTGTGCCAAGACCTGCTGAAGCCCACCCCCATCCGGCAGTACAGCCATTTAATTTAAGGGAGTAGATTCTGGAGCTGAACGGCTTAGGGTCAAATCCCAACCTGCCACTTCGTAGCCGTGTGGTTTTAGATAATTAAACTTTCCCATGACTCTGTTTCCTCATCTGTGAAATGGCAATAATAATAAAAATAACGAGAAATATACCTCCCCCTCACAGGACTAGTGTAGGGATTAAAGGAATTAAGACATGTACAACGCTTAGACTACTGCCTGACGCATTTTAAGTACTCAATGTTAGCTCTATTATGAGTAACAGTGAATTTGATATTAAAATATTGTCTTTGGGGCGCCTGGGTAGCGCAGTCGTTGGGGCGTCTGCCTTCGGCTCAGGGCGTGATCCCGGCATTCCGGGATCGAGTCCCGCGTCGGGCTCCTCTGCTGGGAGCCTGCTTCTTCCTCTCCCACTCCCCCTGCTTGTGTTCCCTCTCTCGCTGGCTGTCTCTGTCAAATAAATAAATAAAATCTTAAAAAAAAAAATTGTCTTTGATCTGAGTTGAGATTCACTGACATGGCTAACCGCTATTACTGATCTTCCTGATATGAGGACAGAAAAGAGTTGAGAACCACTGCCCTAGCGGGCAGAAACCAAGTTCCATGGAGAAGGCAGCCTTACCTAAGGAGACCAGGTTCCTGTAATTCTCCAGCATCACCTCCCGGTAGAGGTTCCTCTGAGCAGCACTAAGGTAGGTTAATTCCTCTGGACTGAAGTCTACAACCACATCCTTGAAAGTCACCAACTCCTAAATACCAAAAACACTTCAAATGATCAAAAGCCAGAAATTATTCCAAGGAGGGGGAAGGAGCCTGATGAGAGAGGACTGAACATAAAGCATTGAGACTGGCAGAAAACTCCTTTTTTTTTTTAAGATTTTATTTATTTATTTGAGAGAGAGAGGATGAGAGAGCACAAGCAGGGGAGAGGGAGAAGCAGGCTCCTCGCCGAGCAGGGAGCCCGATGTGGGGCTTGATCCTAGGACCCTGGGATCATGACCTGAGCCTAAGGCAGACTCCTGATGGACTGAGCCACCCAGGTGCCCCTGGCAGAAAGCTTCTAATCCAAGTGTTCTAATCCAGAGGGTACAGGGACCTAGTCATATACCTTTCTTTGTCTTGTTGTATGAAAGAAGGGAGAGTATTTCTGATACAGTTCCCACTGCTAATTACTCCAAATCTGGGTTAGAGGCAAAAGATCATTTTAAGGGATCCCTGGGTTGCTCAGTCAGTTAAGCGTCTGCCTTCGGCTCAGGTTGTGATCCTAGGGTCCTGGGATCGAGTCCCACATTGAACTCCTTGCTCAGTGGGGAGCCTGCTTCTCCCTCTGCCTGCTGCTCCCCCTACTTGTGCTCTCTCTCCCTCTCTTTCCAATAAATAAATAAATAAAATATTTTTTAAAAAGATCCTTTTAAGCCACTTTATAAAGAAATAATGAATGTGCATAATTAAAAGCTGAGTAGTATAGCTCAGCCTCAGGAATCAGAGAGAGTTAGGTTTAAGTCCTGGCTCTGGTTCTTACAATCTTTGTGAATGTGAATAGGTTAAGCCTCAGTGACTCATCCGTAAAATCCAAAGAGCTTATAAAGAGATATTCAATCTTATTAATAAACAGAGAAATGCAAATCAAAATGACAAAGTATCATTTATACTCATTCGACTGACAAAAATTAGTAAGTCTGACAATACCAAATGTTGTCTAGAATGTGGACCCGTGAGACCTCTTATTAGATGCTAGGGAAAATGTAAACTGGTAAACCACTTTGGACCCAGAAATTATATTCCTAGGTATATTTGCTCATGTGTACTTGGAGACACTTACATTCTATTTTTTTTTTAGCCAGTGAGAGAAAGAGAGAGAGAGAGAAAGAATACATGCACAAATGCATGAAGCAGGGGGAGGGGCAGAGGGAGAGGGTGAGAGAGAGAATCTTAAGCAGGCTCCACATCCAGCGTGGAGGCTGACGTGGGGCTTGATCTCAAGACCCAAAGATCATGACCTGAGCTGAAATCAAGAGCCAGACGCTTAACCGACTATGCTACTCAGGGGCCCCCTGACACTTATATTCTTAACACTGCTGTTTGTAACACCCAAAACCTGGAAACAATCCAAATGTCTGTTTAGAGTAGAAGAGATAAATATATTACAGTATAGTCATACCATGGAATAATATTCCAGCAATGCAAACCAATTAACTACAGTTATAACAATCTTGATAACCGAAGGTTGAATCAATCAATTAATTAATTACAGATTTATTTATTTATTTATTTATTTGACAGACAGAGAGAGCGTGCACATGCATGTGCGTGCACATGTGCCTGGTGGGGGAGGGGCAGAGAGAAACCTAAGCAGAATCCACACCGAGCATAGAGCCCAACACAGGACTCAGCCCCACAACCCCCAGATCACGACCCAAGCAGAAACCAAGAGTCAGACACTCAACCAACTGTGCCACCCAGGTACCCCTAAGGTTGAATTTAAACTAGGTATTAGAAGACTACATAAGAATATGATACACATTTTATTAATATACAATATCATATATTGTGTTTTCAGGAAAACATTATGCAGATCTATGGACAATTGATTTAAACTAGAAGTCATATACTGGCTACCCAGCTCCTACAGAGGGGTTTATTTGGCTTTTCTTATGGATTTTTAAAATTATTTTATTTAAAATTCATATTAACTGCCAACACCAAAAAATTTATAGATTTAATATTATTAACTGGAGTTTTAAAATCAGAAATCAGGCTCCATGCTCAGCACGGAGTCAGTTCAGGATTTTCTCTCCCTCTGTCTCTGCCCTTCCCCCCCTTCTAAAGTAAATAAATAAATCTTTAAAGAAATTATTTAACAAGAACATTAAGGAGAACATTTCTGAAAAAAAAAAGTAAAACCTCACAACAGTATCGTGTCCCTATAATAGCTGCCATTTATTTCACATATAAAAAGGACCATAACAGTGCAAACGACATAAGAGTTGTTTTGAAGGAGCCAACACTAGGCATAAAATGGAATACTAAAATACAGACACAACAATTATTTCAAGAGATAGAAAAAGCAGAAAAATGTTAAACAGGTAGTATGTGGGATGGTGATAAGTCCAACAGAGAAAAATAAAGCAGGGAAAGGGGATATAAAGAGTCAGAAAAAAAATTTTTTAAGATTGTATTTATTTGAGAGAGAGACAGAAAGAGCACACATAAGCAGGGGAGGAGCAGAGGGAGAGGGACAAGCAGACTCTGCACTGAGCGCGGAGCCTGAGGGGGGGCTCAATCCCATGACCCTGAGATCATGACCTGAGCCAAAACTAAGAGGCAGTAGCTCAACAGACTGAGCCACCCAGGTACCCCGAGTCAGAAAAAAAATTTAAATAGGATAGCCAGGGAAAGGCTCAGTTAGGTGATATTTATGTAAAGACTTAAAGGAAATGAGAATGTGATTTAATTCGATAGGGAAGGGGCACCTGGGTGGCTCAGTCGTTAAGCGTCTGCCTTCGGCTCAGGGCGTGATCCTAGTGTTCTGGGATCGAGCCCCGCATCGGGCTCCTCTGCTGGGAGCCTGCTTCTTCCTCTCCCACATAATAATAATAATAATAATAATAATAATAATAATAATAATAAATAAATAAAATCTTTAAATAATAATAATAATAATAATAATAATAATAATTCGATAGGGAAGGTCTAGAAATCAGGAAGGTGAGATCCCCATATTGGAGAACCAAATCAGAAGAAAGCTTCACTCACCTGGGATCCAGCAGATGAGGGATTATCAGACATCTCTGTGTCTTTTTGGTGTTCTTTAGTGTTCCTCTCTTCTTCAAGAACAAAGTCCTGAGGAGGGAAACCTAGAAGAGAGAAGGAATGACCATGGAACTGAGTCCAGTCTGGCAGTACCCACAGACAGAGAGTGGCTTGCCGCCCCATACCACCCTTCCTGCCATAGAAGACAGCAGCAGTCCTGGACTTCCTATAAGAGAAAAACCATGGGCATCTTTTCTCCTCTCAGTATAGCAAGTTCCAAAAAAGAGCTCTGGGCATTTCCCAGCTTTAAACCCTTCAATGACTCCCCACTGCCTTCCAAATAAAGTGGAAATTCCTTCTTTATCAGTGGTTCCCAGCCTCACTGTCCACTCACAATCACCAGGGAACCTCAGTTTCTCAACTGTAAAATGGGAATAATACTTATACTTCTAAGGGATCTTATGAAGCACACAAGCATTTTAAAATGTGGCCCCTCTTAAAGCTTTTCCTACATCTTTTTCATTCACTGATTTAGAAGATGGCCACCATGTTCCCTACAGAAACCCGAACCTTGAAGGCCTTCCCTGCCTGTAGTCTCTTCCCAAGTGCACCCTTTATTCATCTATTGTTTCTTTCTCATAACGCAGGGAGTTCTCTTTCCCCTGAATTCCAGCTCCATCAATAGCTCTGGCCTTTGGCCAAGTTTTTAACCTCTGGGACAATACCCTGTATGTCCACCTGAGGCAGTATAACACCACGATTAGAGTACAGATGCTGGAGCCAACTGCTCCAGCCTGAATCCTGATGAATTGCCGGGTCATGGGCAAGTTACTCAACCTCTATGTGCCTCCGTCTCTTCATCTATAGATTAAGGGTAACACCTATTTCAAGAGCTATTAAGAGGACTAAATAAATTAGTATATATAAAACACCTAGAATATAGTACATTGAAAGTATTCAATATGGGGTGCTTGGGTGGCTCAGTCAGTTAAGCTTCTGCCTTTGGCTCAGGTCACAATCCCAGCGTCCTGGGATCAAGTTCTGCATCAGGCTCCTTGCTCAGTGGAGAGCCTGCTTCTCCCTCTCCCTCTGCCTGCTGCTCCCCCTGCTTGTACTATCAAATAAATTTAAAAAATATATTTTTTAAAAAAAGTATTCAACATGTTCACTATTATCTTCAAAATCCTTTTAAGAAATGCAGGTGCACATAATTGGACTAATCATACTCCTTAATTCATATCAGTATTAAGCCATGCATGGCCCTGTTTACTTTAAATTTATTCATTTACATGTTTAATTAATGCCTGTGAATTCACTACCCAACCCCCAATCTAGAACATTCCCAATAACTTATATCTACCCATCTGCTTTTTCCTGTCCACCCCCAGCCCTCTCTTCAGAGGTAACTGTGGTCTTATATTCATATTTTTTGTTCCCTTGCCTGCCTCTCTCTACCCCTCTCTCTCTCTCCCTCTCTATATAAAATACCCCTAAACAATACTTTGTTTAGTATCACTTTTATTCAAAGGACTATGAGAAATAAATGGCTTTCTTCTTTCATTATTAAAATACCCTTAGCTCCAATCTAGTAACTTGAGTTTCCAAGAGACCAAATTCTGGTCAAGATTAAACTTCCAGGCCTTGCATCTCCCACACTTTACATCCTCCTTTTTTTGGCTGTGTGTGTTATTTTGTTTTGTGTTGATACTAAAGTTTAGGCGAGATAAGAAATGGAGCGGTGAGGAACAAAGCTGGGGAAAAGGGGTACTCTCAGAGAAATAGTAAATATTAGAAGCAAAAGCCAAACCCAAAATTTCTTCCATCTCAAATGAGGTAGATTAGACTGGATTATAAAATTCATTCTTTCATTTATTCATTTGACAAATTTTTATTCATCTCCTGTTGCATGCCAGGCATACAGAGGATGTTCAATAAATGGAAATGGCTAGTTGCTTCCTTTCTCTCTCACCTTTCTCCCCACATGCTTGGATCAAACTGGCCACCAGGGTTCCTGCCTCCTTGCTGTTTTTAGGCTTTTTTGACCTCACCCAGGTCCGAACCTCCTCTGGTAGGGTGTTCAGAAACTGTGCCAGCACCAGTTGCTCCATCATCTGCTCCTTGGTGTGGGTCTCCGGCTGCAGCCATTGCCGGCAGAGCTCCTGGATTTGGCTCACAACTTGGTGAGGCCCGGTCACTAAAAGATATTGAAAATCCCTAAACTTTTGATGAGAAACTTTCAGAGCCCCTGGATTTCTTATGGGGATGGTTTCTGGATTCTCTTCTTGATCACGTAGACAGAAGAGCTGAGGATTCTTCAAGATATCCAAAACGTCTGTCACGTGCAGCATCTTTACAGCTTGGCCCTTCACAGGATGGAGATACTCTAAAAGGCAGGCTGCTCCAGAACACACTTTGTGGAAGATGGTGGGCAGAGTTGTATCATATGAAAAAAAGATACAGAAACCCAGGACCTGCAGAAGTTACGTAGAGAGGTTTACAAATGGTCTGCACCTTAGCACTGGACAATGGGGTGGAGGTGATTTGAAGCAAAAGGAGTTACTTCACTTCACACAAATGCCTAAATACACATTCCCAGAAATCTGCACATCTCCAGATAAGATGCTACTTCAGCCCTATCCCCAGATCTGGAAAATGCATAGGCACAGGCTTGAGATATTTCAGAAACAGCACTGAAAGGAAAAGAGACTTGAACCTCAAACACAATGAACTGAATTAATTTGATGAACCACAGAAGAATTTCACTTCAAAAAATAAATGAGTTAAAAATGACTTTATATTATACAGAATAAGTAAAGAGCCTAATAACATATACATCCTACAAAGGACTGGATTCATATGCAAAATATTTAAAGAATGCCTACAAATCAGTAAGAAAAGGGGAGATAAACAAGAGCAAAAAAGTTAAAAGATCTGAGCAGGTATTGCACAAAACAGAGCGAAATGGCCAAGAGACATGAAATGGGGCTCAACTGCATTAGTTATCAGAGAAGTAGGAATTAAAACCATAATGAGCTATCACTACACACCCTCCAGAACATTCTAATTGAAAAGAATCAGACAACAGTAAGTGTTTGAGAGGAGAAAGAACCATGGTAGAATAGTACATTCATACAAGGCTTCCACTAGTTTCCTTTTCCAATCTCAATATATAAGATTACTAGCCATCTTGCAAGTCAATAGGGCCAGCTTCATGGGCATGCAACAGGTGCAGTCAAACAAGGCTCCATGCTCGGAAGGGCCTCAAGCTTAGTTTAATACTCTGCTGTTGCTATCTTGAGATTTTTCATATTTTAAACAAGGGGACTGATATTTCATTTTGCATTAGGCCATGCAAATTATGTAACTAGTCTGCTCAGCAAGAATATTATCATTCCTCAAAATCTGTTGCCAATTAAACAGATGAAAAATATATCTTAAATTTTGTATTTCCCTAAATTAATAATAAAGCTTACCACATTTTTCAGACTTATTGGCCCTTTATAAATTGCACCTATCCTTCGCCTTCTTTTCAGTAGGTGCTTCTGTTGTTGATTGGTAAAGACTATATATAAATGAAGGATATTACTTGTCCTGCTTGCTTAAAAAAAAATTCTAGCCATGCCACACCTTCTCTTTAGTCTTTGTAGAATTTTAATATTTTAACGTGCAATTTATCACTCTCCATTCAGAAATAAGTTAAATATGCAATTACATTTTATTACTGTTTTATTTAAACATTTCATTTCATCCTGGGTGGACAGAGGTTATGGTGGAAGGAGGAAGCAGGGACTGAAGGGGATAAATGGAAGAGTGGAGCCAAGGCAAGAGAAACGGAGCAGAGCAAGGTAAGGCAAAGAGCCGGGCAGAGCTGAAGGGGGAATGGGGCAAGACAAAGAGGAAGAGCAGACGGCAGGGGCTGGGCTGGGAAATAAGGGGCGTGGCCGGGGCAGGGAGGAGAGACTGACAGCAAGAGCAGAACTGAGGCAGAGGGGAGGACCGAGAGAGGAGAGGCCGGAGCAGCACGAGGGGCGGGACAGAGGCGGGGCCCTGGGGGGGAGGCAGGGCTTAAGCTCAAGGCGGGACCTGGGATAACGGCCGGTCGGGGTGGGAGGGGCGGGGCCTGGGGCCGACGCTGGAGCAGGTAGGGGTGGGGCTTAGGCTCGAGGCGGGGTCTGGGGGTGTCAGAGAGTCTGGGGCCGGGAGGGGTGGGGCCTGGCATGGGGGCGGGGCCGAGGCCAGCGGCTCAGGGAGGACGTTGGCCAGAGGCCTGGTAAGGACGGCCAAGGGAGGTCGAGAAACTGAGGCGCATCAGGGCGCAGCGAGAGAGGCCACTCCCGCGCACCGGTGTTCCTCAGCTCCTGGGTCTCCGCAGGCCCCACGTCCCACCCAGGCCCCTTCCCTACGAGGGCCACTACTTCCCGTGGTCTCCTCATACGGAGGCGCCCACCGAATCCCCACCCCCGGCACAGCTGCTGGGATGCCAGGCGTCAAAGCCTCGGGCCTGCCATGGCGACGCCCCTCAGGGAGGCCTGCGTCGCCGCCCTGGGCTTCTCGCGCTCTCAGGTGTGCCCGCCCCTCACCCTCACGTCACCTCCGACCACGTTCGCTGGGGATGCCCAGTGCCACTCACATGCTCGCCCCCACGCGCGCGCGCGCTCACCTCGCCCGCCACGCGCCTCACCTCGCCCGCCCCGCGCCTCGCCTGACAACCGCTCACGCTCGGGCTTCGCACCGAAGCGGCGAAGCTGCAGCGCATGCGCCCTGCCGCGTCTGCGCTTGCGCTCTGCGGGGCTGCCGGAGCCCGCGCATCGGAAATCCGGGGCCGGTCCTCACTGGTTCCCCTGGGGGTGCTCAAGGCAGGGCTGGGGGCGGGGGGGAGGAAAGGACTGGTGCCCGGGTGGCCTTTCTCCTGTTTGAATAGTTAATACATGGTTTACATGTTTATAAGTAAATAAATAGGTTGCAGTGAAAAGTCTTCCTTCCACAGTGTGTGCGCCACCCACCAATTTTTTATGCCCGTAACCACAGGGTAACCACTGCAATTAGTTTGTGTCCTTCTACAGTTTCTTCATGCGTGTATACGTGTATATGCATATATAGTATACCTACACGTGTACATAATATACACACGCATATACATACATGTGTGATTTTTATTGATATATTTTATACATATATGTTCCCATACATGTGTATATATCTCCAATATAAATGAATTTTTTAAAATAAAAAATTGCAATTTTTATAAATATATAAAAATTACATATAATGCAATATTTACATATGCAATATGATATGTAATGGAAATATATAATTGTATATTGTTATAATACATAGGTTCACTATTGTACATAATTATATATTTGTATAAATATAAGACAATTTTAGGTTTGTGTAAATATTCGTATTCTCACGTCCTCCCATTTTTAGACAAAAGGTGGCACACTTTACACACTCTTCCATGCCCTGGTTTCTTTTCACTTTCACTTACCAGTATATCTTGGAGAGATTTCAATATCGTACAAAGAGAGCTTGCTCAGTTTTTGAACAACTGTTTGGATGATCTTCTATGGTTGTGATCTCACTTATTTAACTAGTTTCCTGACTGCAAGACAGTTGAGTTGTTTTCAGTCCTTTTCCACTGCAACCAGTGTTGAGCGCATACCCTTGACCTTCAACAGTTGTGCTGGCGTGTAAATCTACAGGTAAGATAAATCCCCTGACACAGAATTGCTAAAGCAAAACATGTATGTGTCTTTTTTAGTTTTATTTTATTTTATTTTATTTTATTTTTAAGAGGAGAGAGAGAGAGAGAGAGGAGGGGGAGAGGAAGAGAAAGAATCCCAAGTGGGGTCCATGCCCAGGACGAAGCCCCATGCGGGGTTTGATCTCACAACCCCAAGATCATGACCTGAGCCAAAATCAAGAGTTGGATGCTTAATGGACTGAGCCACCCAGGCGCCCCAAGGTTTGTTTTTAAGTAATCTCTACACCCAACATGGGGCTCAAACTTACAACCGTGAGATCAAGAGTCGCATATTCTACCAACTGAGCCAGCCAGGTGCCCCATGCAGTTGTCATTGATAGAGATTTCTAAGTTGTCTTCCGTTAACACTATTGCATCTTAGATCCCCACCACCCTATGTGAGCATGTCTGTCCAGGGGCTGTGCTCAGGTGAGAGAGGGAAGCCCTGCCTCCCAGGAAGGCCCAGAATGTCGTGACCAGGCTACGTCTACAGATGTGGGAGCACAGGCCTGAAGGAACCAAGGAACTGATGAGTCTGATATTATTTTAAATACCTCATTGACTTTGTGGGTATCAAGAAACTGATACTAAAGTTTATATGAGAGGCAAAAGATCCAGAATGGCCAATATAATATTGAAAGAGAAAAACAGGGGAACCTGGGTGGCTCAGTCAGTTAAACATCTGCCTTCAGCTCAGGTCATGATCCCAGGATCCTGGGATCAAGTCCCACATCGGGCTCCCTGCTTCTCCTCCTCCTTCTGCCCCTCCCTACTTCATGCTCTCTCTCTCATAAACAAATAAAATAATCTTAAAACTCTTTAAAAAATGAAAGAAAGAAAAAGTCAGAGGACTTTGGGACTTAACACTACCCAACTTTCAAAACTTAACTGGTTATTGCTCACTTCAGCAGCACATATACTAAAACTGGAACGATGCAGAGAAGATTAGCATGGCCCCTGTGCAAGGATGAAATGCAAATTCATGAAGCGTTCCATATTTTTCAGAGAACCAATAAAATCAATAAAAATAGGTCAACATCCTGACATATAATAGTGAAACTTGCAAATCTCAGAGACAAAGAGAAACTCCTGAAAGGAGCTCAGGACAAGAGGTACGTAACCTGCAAGAAACATTAAACTGGCAGCAGACCTATCCACAGAGACCTGGCAGACCAGAAGGACTGGCATCATATATTCAGGGTGCTAAAAGAGAAAAATATACAGCCAAGACTACTTTATCTAGCTAGGATGTCATTCAAAATAGAAGGAGGGATGAAAAGCTTCCAGGACAAATAGAAACTACAAGAATTTGCGATCACCAAACCAGCCCTGCAAGAAATATTAAAAGGGATCCTTTAAGAGAAGAGAGAGCCCAAAAGTAACATAGACCAGAAAGGAACAGAGACAATATACAGAAACAGTGACTTTACAGGCACTATGACATACAATGTCACAACAGTGACATACAATGGCACTAAATTCATATCATTCAATAGTTACTCTGAATGTAAATAGGCTAAATGTTCCAATCAAAAGACACAGGGTGTCAGACTGGATAAAAAAGCAAGACCCATCGATAGGCTGTCAGCAAGAGACCCATTTTAGAGCCAAAGACACCTTCAGATTGAAAGGGAGGGGTTGGAAAACCACTTCTCATGCTAATGGATATCGAAAGAAAGCTGGGGTGGCCATCCTTATATCAGACAAATTAGATTTTAAACCAAAGATTATAATAAGAGATGAGGAAGGACACTGTATCATAATTAAAGGGTCTACCCAACAAGATCTAACAATTGTGAATATGTATGCCCCTAACATGGGAACAGCCAGTTATATAAGGCAATTAATAACAAAATTAAAGAAACATATCAATAATAATACAATAATAGTAGGGAACTTTAACACCCCACTCACTACAATGGACAGATCATCTAAGTTGAAGATCAACAGGGAAACAAGGGCTTTGAATGACACACTGGACCAGATGGATTTCACAGATATATTCAGAACATTCCATCCCAAAGCAACAGAATACACCTTCTGAGTGCACATGGAATATTTTCCAGAATTGATCAAATCCTGGGTCACAAATCAGGTCTCAACTGGCACCAAAAGATTGGGATCATTCCCTGCATATTTTCAGAGCACAGTTCCTTGAAACTGGAACTCAATCACAAGAAGAAATTTGAAAAGAACTCAAATACATGGAGGCTAAAGAGCATCCTACTAAAGAATGAATGGGTCAACCAGGAAATTAAAGAAGAATTTTAAAAATTCATGGAAACAAATGAAAATGAAAACACAACTGTTTAAAATCCTTGGGATGCAGCAAACGTGGTCCTGAGAAGGAAGTTTATAGCAACACAAGCCTTTCTCAAGAAACAAGAAAGGTCTCAAATACACAACCTAACCTTACACCTAAAGAAGTCGGAGAAAGAACGGCAGATAAAGCCTAAACCCAGCAGGAGAAGAGAATTAATAAAGATCAGAGCAGAAATCAATGAACTAGAAACCAAACAAACAGTAGAAAGATCAACGAAACAAGGAGCTGGTTCTTTGAAAGAATTAATAAGATTGATAAACCCCTAGCCAGACTTATCAAAAAGAAAAGAGAAAGGACCCAAGTAATAAAATCACAAATAAAAGAGGAGAGATCACAACCAACACCAAAGAAATACAATCATAAGAACATACTATGAGCAACTACAGGCCAACAAATCAGGCAATCCAGGGGAAATGGATGCAGTCCTAGAGCCGTATAAACTACCAAAACTGAAACAGGAAGAAATTGAAAACCTGAACAGACCCATCACCAGCAAGAAAATTGAAGCAGTCATCAAAAATCTCCCAACAAACAAGAGTCCACGGCCGGATGGCTTCCCAGGGGAATTCTACCAAATGTTTAAAGAAGAATTAATTCCTATTCTTCTGAAGCAGTTTCAAAAAATTGAAATGAAAGGAAAACTTCCAAACTCTTTCGATGAGGCCAGGATTACCTTGATCCCCAAACTAGACAAAGACCCCACCAAAAAGGAGAATTACAGACCAATATCCCTGATGAACATGGATGCCAACATTCTCACCAAAATACTAGCCAATAGGATCCAACAGGACATTAAAAGGATTATTCAACACAACCGAGTGGGATTTATTCCTGGGTTGTAAGGGTGGTTCAGCATGCACAAAGCAATCAATGCGATACACGACACAAATAAAAGAAAGGAAAAGAACCATATGATCCTCTCAATAAATGCAGAAAAAGCATTTGACAAAGTAGTATTCTTTCTTGATTAAAACTCTTCACAATGTAGGGATAGAGGGTACGTACCTCAATATCATAAAAGCCATCTATGAGAAACCCACAGCGAATATCATTCTCAATGCGGAAAAACTGAGCGCTTTCCCCTTAAGGTTGGAAACAGGATGGGGATGCCCACTCTCGTCACTATTGTTCAAAATAGTACTAGAGGTCCTAGCATCAGCAATAAGACAGCAAAAAGAAATAAAAGGTATTCAAATTGGCAAAAAAGAAGTCAAATTCTCTCTCTTTGCAATGACATGATACTCTATGTGGAAAACCCAAAAGACTCCACCCCAAAATTGCTGGAACTCATACAGGGATTCAGCAAAGTGGCAGGATATAGAATCAATGCACAGAAATAAGTTGCATTCCTATACACCAACAATGAGACAGAAGAAAGAGAAATTGAGGAGTCGATCCCATTTACAATTGCACCCAAAGCCATAAGGGGATACCTAGAGGCAAAGGATCTGTACTCAGAAAACTACAGAACACTCAGAAATTGAGGAAGACACAACAAAATGGGAAAACATTCCATTCTCATGGATTGGAAGAACAAATATTGTGAAAATGTCTATGCTACCTAGAGCAATCTATATATTCAGTGCGATCCCTATCAAAATACCACCAACTTTTTTCACATAGCTGGAGCAAATAATCCTAAAATTTGTATGGAACCAGAAGAGACCCCAAATAGCCAAGGGAATGTTGAAAAAGAAAACCAAAGCTGGGGCCATCACAATGCCTGACTTCAAGCTCTATTACAAAGCTGTCATCATCAAGACAGTATGATACTGGCACAAAAACAGACACATAGATCAGTGAACAGAACAGAGAACCCAGAAATGGACCCTCAACTGTGTGGTCAACTAATCTCTGACAAAGCAGGAAAGATTATCTGATGGAACAAAGACAGTCTCTTCAACAGATCATGTTGGAAAATTGGACAGCCACATGCAGAAGAATGAAACAGGACCATTTCCTAACATCATACACAACAGCCTCAAAATGGATGAAAGACCTCAATGTGAGACAGGAATCCATCAAAATCCTAGAGGTGAACACAGGCAGCAATGCAACCTCTGTGACCTCAGCCGCAGCAACTTCCTGCTAGACATGTCTCCAAAGGCAAGGGAAACAGGCAAAAATGAACTACTGGGACTTCATCAAGATAAAAAGCTTTTGCACAGTAAAGGAAACAGTTGACAAAACCAAAAGACAACTGACAGAATGGGAGAAGAGATTTGCAAATGACATATCAGATAAAGGGCTGGTATCCAAGATCTATAAAGAACTTATCAAACTCAACACCCAAGTAACAAATAATCCAATCAAGAAACGGGCGGAAGACGTGAACAGACATTTCTGCAAAGAAGACATCCAAATGGCCAACGGACACATGAAAAAATGCTCCACATCACTGGCATCAGGGAAATACAAATCAAAACCACAATGAGATACCACCTCACACCAGTCAGAATGGCTCAAATTAATGAGTCAGGAAAGGACATATGTTGGCGAGGATGTGGAGAAAGGGGAACCCTCTTACACTGTTGGTAGGAATGCAAGCTAGTGCAGCCGCTCTGGGAAACAGTATGGAGGTTCCTCAAGAAGTTGAAAATAGAGCTGCCCTACGACCCAGCAATTGCTCTACTGGCTATTTACCCCAAACATACAAATGTAGTGATCTGAAGGGGCAACTAAACTAAAATTTAACTGGTGAGAAAATTAATACAGGGAAACCTCACTAAAATGGAGTTGGTAGACCACAAGGAGGCGCTCTCACTCCGTATCAGTCTAATAAAGACTTCTCAACTACAGAAGCCAGGGGAAGAATGAGGCACAGGAAAAAATGGTCGCCGCATCTCCTACAAGAAATCCACCACCCCTGCAACTCAGCCAGTGAAAAACCATCACCACCCTGAAACCCTGCTTTTTTCCAATGGACTTCCTTCTAAACAATCCCTCCCACCTTCCTACTTCTCCATAAAAAAAGTTCCTCTCCTTTGTTGGACTAGCCTAGGCTTTTTGCAGCAGCTTGCTTGTCCCGAATTGCTATTCTTTGCTATTCCCAAATAAGAAAGAGCTTTTCAGCTGGTAAAAGGATACTAAGTTATTAAATACAAGGATTATGTAGATTAAAAAGTTTTCCTCAATCCTCTGACGAGCCCAGTTGGGTCTGAACACTTGAACTGACGAAGACTGATTCACAGGAGAAAAGCTTACAAGTTCAATGAAAGTTTCATGTGACCTGAGAGCTTCATGAGAAAGTGAACTCTGAAAGAGACAGACCTGAGTATTTGGTGCTCTGTCTGATGAAGAGTGGACGCTACTGGAAGAATACGACACATTAAGGAGCAGGAGGGGATTGTAGTAAACCATAGCAAGGCCTGCTTGTTAGAATTCGTCTTGAATTCTCTTTGTCTTCAGAGATAAAGATGCTCCTTTCCTCCTGGTATATGGAGGGCAACCCTCACATGGGAGTTTTATAACCTATTTCAGGGAAGAAAGTGAGGGATGTCACAGTGACCTTCCTTCTGGTGTTTTCTCACACTCCTTTTTTTTTTTTTTTTTTTTTTAATTTATTTGAAAGAGAGAGACAGCCAGCGAGAGAGGGAACACAAGCAGGGGGAGTGGGAGAGGAAGAAGCAGGCTCATAGCGGAGGAGCCCGATGTGGGCCTTGATCCCAGAACGCCGGGATCACGCCCTGAGCTGAAGGCAGACGCTTAACGACTGAGCCACCCAGGCGCCCCTTCTCACACTCCTTGAGCTTCAATATGCCAAGGTGTCATATTTAGGGGTATGTTATCCTGAAACCCATCACATAACAAGTGATTAAATCGTGTCTGCCCCCACTAAGGCAACTTTATGTGCTGCCTACAATTTTGCCATTACTAGTGGATAGAGATCAGGAAGGCTCTTTCTCCACCCCCTTTCCTGGACCCCAGCTATCCTGGATCATTGGCCCCGTGGTTGCGTCTTCACCTACCCTCAGATATCAGATTTCTTTGCTTAGTGCCCCTCCCCCATGATTCCAACCCCTTGATCTCAGCCAGGACTTATTAAAACAGGTATATTAGGGTTGAAGAGAACGTAAGATCAGAGAACATCATATTTCAGAGCAGCAGAGACAGAAAGCCTAACGGTCATCACTCATATACGTAATGGCCCTCAGGCTGCAAGAGAGCCTTATCACAATGTGCAGGATTCAAATCACGAAAAATAACATAACTGCTAAGACAAAGGAATAGTGGGGCGCTGGGTGGTTCAGTGGGTGAAGCGTCTGTCTTCAGCTCAGGTCATGATCCCAGGGTCCTGGAATCAAGTCCCGCATCGGGCTCCCTGCTCAGTGGGGAGCCTGCTTCTCCCTCTCCCGCTCCCCCTGCTTGTGCTCTCTCTCTGTGTCAAATAGATAAAGTAAAACTTAAAAAAAAAAAAAAAGATAAAGGAATAAAGAATTAACATGACAGGGATTATCATTTCAAAAAATATGCTTACATAAAACATATTGTACCTTTAAAAATGTACAATTTTATTCACCAATGACACTTCAAAAGACGGAAAATAAATTAAATTTGCTTTAGCTTGGCAAGAAAAAAAGGCACACTTATACCACACCCACCCTTACGACACCCTGACCCACCCCCCCACCAAACAAGGAGACCCCTTTAGGAACTCCAACACACAAACTCATACCCAGGGTAGGAGCAAATCCTTGGCCCTAAAGGCCTTTTAAAACCGGGGACCCGGGGGCTTCTGGATGGCTCAGTGCAGCTCAGGTCAAGATCTCGGGGTGCTGGGATGAAGCCCCTCATCCTGCTGAGAGAAGCAGGCCTCTCCCTCCCTCTCTGCACCTCCCTCTGCAAGTGCTATCTCCCTCTCTCTCTCAAATCGATAAAATCTTTTTTTAAAATGGACATAATAGCCACATTCTGCACACCAGGCAAAAAAATAATACAAACACAGATAATAAAAAACAAACATTGTCAGTTGAACTCTGAGGACACCCACACATCGAGCCACAAACACATATGCAGACACACACGGCAGTAACTCTGAGACACAACACACACTCTGGCCAGTAGGGCTCCCTGAGAGCACGAGACCCCCTCCTCACACACGCAGGCATGGACACGCATGCGCACACATCCGGGGACACACGAATCTGCAGACACACACCGTAGACACGCCAAATCACCCTGCGGACACGCACACGCCCTCTGCATGACACCCAGACCCCAAGCTCAGCCCCACGGGTGGACCCACCCCGCCAGGTGTCCCTCCTGGATGCACACACCCGCTAGGCTCCCAGCCCCCATCCCCAGCCGAGCATGCGCACACAGACCCACTGGAGGCTCCAGAGCGTTTGCCCGCGCCCTTCTCCACCGCGAATGCTCAGACGCGTGCATGTCAGGAGTCCCCCTGCACACCGGCCCAACCCTCTCTGTCCAAGGCCTCCTGGCTTGGGGTGTCTTTTGGAGCCCCCACCAGTCCAGGAGACGCCGCCCCCCTTACCCCCTGCCCCGTCTGACCGGGGCGCCTCCAGATTCAGTCTCCTGTGTCCCGGACGGCCATGTGGGCCACTGTCCACCCAGATCCCCGGTTGACCTCTTCACAGTCCCGGAGGCCTCGGAAGAACGTCCAGCTCCACCATCAGACTGCCATGCACTATGACCTGACCCTCCCGCCTCTTCAAGCCCTCTGCACCTAGCCCAGGTCCCCAGGTCCTCAGGCCTGTCCTGGAGGAAGCCTAGGCTGTCCCCTCTTGTGCGTCGGCCCCATCCTCCTCTGTCCCCTGCAGTCAGCTCTGCTGCCCTTGGCCCAGAGAAATCATGGGAGCTAAGCTGTGCAAAGGTGTCCAGAGAAGGGCTGCCCACCCGCAGAGACGACACCTGGCTCCTGGGCTGGACTCTGAGGCCCGTGTGCACACTGGTCCACAAGTTTATTGTTATTAGGGGCTGAGGGTCCAGGGGCCTCTCCCTCCACCTTCTCTCTGGCCCCCAGCTGCCCTGCCTTACTGGCCCTACTGCTGGGGTCACACACAAGTCTTCCCTCCGCCCTCCCTCCCCACCCGCCCACACACCCCCCAACCCATCCCCGCCACACACCCCCAAACATCCAGGTAACCTCCACCGCAAGCCCAGCCCCTGGGCCCAGGCCAGGCCTTCCAGGGAAAGGCAAAGCTCAGTTGCTAGGGGAGGTCTGGGGGCCACAGGCCTTCATGCTCTGGACCAGCAGGACACAGGCGCCTGGCTCCGTGGCTCAGGGGTGGCTGGGCTATAGGGGCCTGGCACAGGCAGAACCGTCAGACGCACCACGACCCGCAGGTGCCCGCTGAGCCCTAAAGGGACTGGCGCATGCGCAGACACACGCACTCCTCGTCTACTGCCTTACTTTCCAAAACTCCGACCTTCTCCTCCTGCCTGGGAAGCATACGGGGAAAACGGACACCCGCTGACAAATGCACACACACGTGTGCAGTCACACAGGCACACGCTCAGCGGCCCTCTGACACACACAGGCACACACGCACATGGAGACACGCGCGTCACTGGACGCCCATCCTGAAACTCCAAGTCCCCCTCCAGGACACGCAGTCGCCCTGCCCTCTCTCCCTGACACCCAGGGCCCACGGGCTCTCACCCAGGGCCCATACCCCCGACGCGCCACCTCTCCCACTCCCGGCTGCGCCCTCCTGGCTGTGCACCCTGAGCTCTCTCCCAGCCCCCACGCCCGGCAGGGCGCATGCGCGCAGACTCACTGGAGGCTCCAAGGCTGGTTTGCAGGTGACTTTCTCCTCCTCGAATCTTCAGACGTGTCCTCTGTGGACGCCCCCAAAAGCAGCATTCCACCTCCGCCCCCGGCCAGGCAGCCGCTCCAGTCACCAACACCCACCCCCAGCCCTGCAAACTTCCCTCAGGACTTCCCCCTAAATTCATTCTCCTGTGCTCCAGAGGCCAAGTCCACAACTTTTTGCCCTGACTCCTAAGTGACCTGTCCAGTGTCTTGAACCCCTCCAGGTGTGCCCTTCCTCCCCGGGCACACTAGCGTGGGGGGGGTGTGCCCCCAGCCATCTCCTCTGGTCTGGTCCCAGTGTTGTGTGTCCCCTCTGGTCTTCTCTCCTGCAGGTGGCAGGAGGAATCCACACAATTCAGGGTGGCCCGCAGCAGGGAAGTGGCCTAGAAAGTGCCAGCAGTCTAGGGATGAGTCTCTGGTCCTCTGCGGAGCTCCCACACCTCCCACGCCCATGGCAGGTGCTCCCAGGCAGCTCGCTGGAGACCCCGGAGACCACCCCGGGGAGCACTGGCTGTGCTCTGCTGGTCTGATCCGTCCACAGCTGCTACAGCAGCCCTTCAGCCCTTCCCAAAGCGGCCTGGCAGCGCAATCAATGGGATTCCTCTCTGGATCCTGATCCTCATCCCCACCCCCACCCCCATCCCGATCCGGATCCTGATCCCTATCCCAGTCCGGATGCGGATCCCGCTGCCACCAGACCAGCCCCATATCAGGGCCCCAGGCCTGAGCAGAGTGCGGGGGTCCCTTCAGAGCAGGACAGCAGCCACAGACTGTCCTTCCAGGTCTCAGTGCCTGGTCTGACTTGGCTCCCGCTCTCCCGCTGGGCAGGGGCGGGGCGGGCTTGCTCAGAGCCTCTCTGGTTGCCTGCCTAGAGGCCCCTCACCACAGGCCCAGAGACTGCCCCAGACAAAGAGTGTGTGAAAAGACCGTGCTCTCACAAAGCTAGGAACGCTCCCCACCCCCACTGCTCCCATTTGGGCTCCCAGGGCAAGCGGTTCGAACCGGGCCAGAGAAGGACATAGGCCAACCCGGTGCCCCCGACAATGTGATTGTGTTCACGGGTGGAGGGGCAGGAGGCCTCTTCCACCACGTCCTCTCTGGCCCCCCTTGCCCTGCAGCGCCATCTGCGTTGCCGGGGTGTTCTTAGGGCGCCAAAGTGGAGGGGCTCTCCCCCCACCCTTCCCCAAGACTCCAGCCCCTAGGCCTGGCACGGGCCTTCCCGACACAGGCCAATCCCTGCCCAGAGAGGGGACGCCAAGGTCGCAGCCCTCGTGCCTGCTAGCTGCGCTCTGGCGAGGGCCTGGCCGCTACCGGACCGGGGCTGCTTGCATCCGGGGCTGGCCCTGCACCATCATCGCACACACGGTGACCCCAGCACAGGGCGACTCTCTCAGGCACTTGCACACTCAACAGCACTCTATCAAAAGTTCAGAATCACCCCCTCGGGCTCACAGGCCTACTTGTAAGAATGAAGACCCACAGACATCCGGGCATGTGCAGGAACACATCCACCTGCTCAGCCACACGCAGGCCTACCACACACACGCACACACGCACATGCGCACACGTGCACACACACACACGCACACATCACCACCCCCACCAGGCCACCATTACCTGTAGCTTTGGTGACAACATCAGCCCTGTCAGGTGTCTCCATGCCTATACTGATTCTCCCCCTCCAGCCAGAGTGATTTTTTATGCTTCCTTGGTAAAATCCTCTTCCAAAGTGACAAAAGTGACACATCTTACTACAATCACCCCACAAAAAATTGAAAAGACAAACGGTTCTCCTCATCGCTCCACCAGATTACAGCAGCCTCACTGGTATTGATTCAGAGCGTGTGGGGGGGAGATACTCTCTCTCACCCCTCAGTTTGGCCTCTAGTGGCTATGCTTCCGGGTTGGTAGAGAATGCTCTTGTTTGCTCAAAGAAGGACAAGGCAAAGATTTGCAGAGAGCACCAGAGATGACAGATGCACCATGGGGACCTGTCTGCATCAGGTTCTCCATTCCAATCTCTAAAGTTAAAGATAACTTCGAGCAAGGAAGCTTCCCTGTTGTGTGAGCCGATACATTCCTTTTGTCGATGTTGGTTTCACTTAAGCTAGTGTGAGTTGGGTTCCTGTTATTTGCAACCAGGAATATAGTGAATATATTCAGACACATTCTTCCCTTATACTGGAGGAATCCCCTCTACTCCTTCCACCTCCACAAACGTCTCACAGACAAAAGCAACCACAAGAATGAGCATCTGCCCCAGGTACTCCTCCTCAAGCTACCCGGCCCTACTCCTGAGATAATTTCCAGGAGGATGTAGCCACATTGCCAAAGATGGCTCCCTCTTTTTTTTTCCCCCCCAAAGATTTTATTTATTTATCTGAGAGAGAGCTAAACAGAGAGAGAGAGTGTGTGAGAGCACAAGCAGGGGAGGGGCAGAGGAAGTGGGAGAAGCAGACTCCCTGCTGAGCAGCTGAGCAGGGAGACCAACGTGGTGCTCGATTCCAGGATGCTGGGATCTGGGATCAGGACCTGAGCTGAAGGTAGACGCTTAACCTACGAGCCACCCAGGTGCCCCAGATGGCTCCCTCTTAAAGCCCCAGCAGAGTTCTTGGAGATCCTCATCCAGGCTCTCCATCCTCACCCTTAGTCTATCTCCAGAACCCCCATTCCTCCTAGTGCTGGGAAGGAAATGTTCTGGAGGCCGTGAAAGCAATCCAGAGAACCTGGGTCTGTCTATCCTCCAAGCTGCTCTGGGAGCAAGCACAAAGTCACCCTGAACACAGTGGTGCTCTCCACCTTCTGCCTTCTGACAAATTCTCCAGGCAAGATGCGAACCACAGCCTTGCCTGGAGGTCTTACACTCCAGACCTCTCAAAATGAGGTGATATCTTACATTGTCCCGCCACGAAGGCAAGGCTTTTCAGGCTGGGGGTTGCGCCCCGTGTTGGTTAGCGAAATTGATTTAGAAGGTTGTGACCAGCACTTATTAAGTGAAAGAGAATCGGTGTGTAGGCACAGTAAGGGTAAGCAGTGTTGCATTAAACTTGTCCTTCACATGTGCACAAACATACGTTCATGCACACACAGAAAATACACACATTTGCACTGTAGTGCAATACAGAATATCTTTTACACTCTGAGTCATAGTCACGAAAGTTCGAGAGTTTATCTCTTCCTTTGCTAACCACTCCCACACTTCGGCCCTCATTCATTTCAATTTGTCAGCTCTTCAGAGCAGGGATCAGTCAACTTTTTTTGTCAAGCGTCTCAGAGCAAACATTTTAGGCTTTATGGTCCATCTGGCCTCTGTTGTAAGTACTCGGCTTTGCACGGAAGCAGTCATAGACAATACGTGGCTGTGTGCCAATAAAACTTTATTTACAAAAACAGGCTACAGGCGGGGCTGGCCCTGGTTTGCCCACCCCTGATCTAGAGTCTCCTCTGTGCCTGTTCTTGCCATAGGTAAAGCCAAGCTGCTCTCTGCCCAAAAGGGCAGACTGAACAGAAATGTAAACAGCTATACACTTTTTTAAAGATACATTTTGTGAAAATTTGAATGACATGAATTTGAAAGCATGTAATATAAAAATAGCAGTACTATCTTGATTTATGTGCAAAATATGAAATAATCTTTAAAAAAAAAAAAAAGCTCTCCTGAGCCTCATTTTCTCTATAACATGGGATGATATCAGTTCCTATTTTATAGGACTCTGGAGAGGATTCCAGGAGGCTATGTAATGTAAAGTGCTCAGGACCACGCGTGGCAGGTGGGGTGCTCAGATGTCAGCATTTGTCAGTAGCATTATCAGCGACCAACTGGCTGTTCTGCCCCAGACAGAAGGGGGTGTCCTGGCAGGATGCTGGCCAGCCCTGAGACATGAGAAGCATCTTGGGGGCCAACGCAGCATCAAAAGCCATCCAGCGAGCACTACACTGGGCCGTGCTGCCTTTTGTCACTGGCGGTTGAACCCCACACTCACTGTCTCGGGGCTACGCTGCATGATAATTTTGATAAAAGATCTAAACACGGCCCAAACAGAACCTTCTGCAACAATGGATACGTTCTCTATCTGTGCTGTCTGATTCGGCACCTGCCGGCGAGTTTGGCCACTGAATCCTGGCTGGGTGCAGCTGAGAAAACATTTTACGTTCTATTTATGTGTGATTCATTTAAATGTAAATAGCCACACACCGGCTAGTGGTTACTGTAGTGGATGACACAGAAAACTATTCCTGAATTCCTTCTGAAGTTCAACTACTCACAGTGCCACTACTGATATTTGGGGCGGGAACATTCCTTGTAGATGGAGGTGACCAGTGCATCATAGGGTTCGGACGATCCTTGGCCTCTATCCTTCCCTGCCAGTGGCACCAATGGGCTGGGACAACCACAACTATCCCCAAGCACTCCCCAGACGTCCCAGGTGAGGGCCATGTAGAGCTGTGCCCTGAATGAGGACCCCCGGTCAGCTAGGGAACCTCTGGTGAGCGGTACAGCACACCTCCACTCCCACAGTTTGTGTCCTTGGGACTTCTCTGGGGATTACGATGGTGTGGGTCCCGGCTGAAGGCTCCCTCACACACAGAGCTCACTGTCCCTTTCTAGCATGCACTTTCTGGTGGAGCACCAGGGACGACAGCTGCCTGAAGGCCCTTGTACATTTGGGGCACGGGTGCAGCTTCCCCGTGGTGTGGATTTTGCGGTGATTGGTCAGGGTGGACCCATCAGTGAAAGCTTTCCCACACTCGGGGCACACGTAAGGCTTCTGTCCGGCATGCATCCTCTGATGTCTCTGAATGCTTGACTTACACCGGAAGACCTTCCCACATCCCTCACACTTGTAAGTATGGTTCTCTCTGTGGCTCTTCTGATGCTTGAGAAGGGCCGCCTTACGCCGGAAGGTTCTCCCACACTCCCGGCATTGCTCCGGGGGCCCCAGCTGGTGAACCCTCCTGTGTTCCGACAGGTGGGAGCTGTTTCGGAAGTGCTTCCCGCACTGCTCACACTGGTAGGACTTCTCCTCCTGATGAATCCGATGGTGCTCGAAAAGATGCGAGTTGCATCTGAAGGCTTTCCCACACACTTTGCAGTGGTACGGCTTCTCTCCCGTGTGGATCCTCTTGTGCTCCGTCAAGGAGGAGCTGCGGCCAAAGGACTTCTCACACTCGCTGCACTGGTAGGGCTTCTCCCCGGTGTGCACCCTCCGGTGCCGCGTGAGCTTCGTGCTCTGCTTGAAGGTTTTCCCACACTCCTCACATTTGAAGGGCTTCTCCCCTGTGTGGGTCCTGTGGTGGCTGCTGAGCGTGGAGCTGCTGTTGAAGGCTTTCCCACACTCTTTACACTTGTAGGGCCTCTCTCCGGTGTGAATCCTATAGTGCGTGAAGAAGTAGGAGCTGTGCCGGAAGGACTTCCCACACTCGTCACATTTGTGGGGCTTCTCTCCCGTGTGGATCCGCTCGTGCTCGATGAGGTGGAGGGTCTGGTTGAAGGTTTTCCCACATTCTTTACATTTAAAGTGTGTCTTCCCCCTTTGGATTCTCGGACGATTGTGCCTTGGGAAGCCTGGTGCCTGTGTTTTCCCATGAATATCTCTTTTCAGGGTCTTCGTTCCTCGAGGGGTGCTCTGTGATGTCGTTGGTGGTGGTGGACGACTTGGACATCTCCTCACGGCCGTGGACTCATGAATTTTCTTTCTAGGGAGAATTTTTTTGCATGAGTCCGTGGCCAGCCTAGGGCCAGATTTTAGCCTGCTCCTCAGTGGCCTGTCCTCAGTTTCCAAAGACCTTTCTGTCCTAGCACCCCTTTGGGCCATTTCCTTTGCATTCCCCAGGGATGGCCTCGTAGAGATGCCTGGCTTTGGAAATGTCATTTTCGGCACAAGCCTTGTCTTCTTGTCTGAAAGGGATTCAGAATGTAAATCTCTCTCTTTTTTAGCGCCATTGTCTTTATCTTTGGTTGAAAGTGTTTTGTCTGAGTATAAAATACATACAAAAAAGCACACAAATCATAAGTGCATGGTGTGATTAGAATTCACATTGTGCCACCAAAAAAAAAAAAAAGGTAATTATATGAGGGAATGAAGGTGTTCTCTAACCTTATTGCCATAATCATTTCATAACATATACATGTACCGAGTTATCACGTTACACACTTAAAGATTACACAACATTATATCACAATAAGCTCACGCAACTCTATCCTAATAAGGCTGGGGGGAAAAACGACAGCCAGTTGAAATGAAATGGAAATAAAGAGGGAAAAAGAATCAATGAGAAAATGAGTCGGCACAGAAAACAGAAAAAAACAAATCCTATATCAGAATAATTACTTAGAGATACAATTTAAGAAATGTTCCAGATATAAACCAAGAGTTGATCTATGGATTGAAGGGAAAAGTGATACAGAAATTTCCACAGTCAATGTAACTGTTTTATAAGCTATCATGTATAGTCCGTGAACCCTGGGCGAGCCGGGCCATGCATTACCCCAGAGGCATGGTCAGTTCGTAATGTTCCCTTATCACTAAAACAATGTGATTTCTATCTGTAAATAAGTGGAATGACATTTTTTTTTGTTGAGAATTCACAACCTGAACACATTCACGCATACAGCACAAAGATTAAGATCAAGAAGCAGAACGCTAGAAGCACCCTCCCCGACACCAGCCCTCAGTCCATTCCCTCCAGTGACGCTCTCCCTCTCGGAAAATCGAGACCTTGACTTCCAATAGCGTAGATTGGCTTTGGCTCTTTTGGGACATTCTATAAATGCAACCTTACAGCATGCACCCTTTTGCGTCTGGCTTTTTCCACTCCACTGTTCTGTCTATGAGATTCATCTGGACTGTTTGTGCAGTCCCAAGTCATTCGTTCCCATTGCTTATAGGGTTCCATAGTGTGACTCTACCACAATGTGTTTGACTGTTTTATTGTTGATAGGCATTTCGGGAGTTCCCACTTTGGGACTATTAAGAATTGAGCCGCTATGAACATCCCCTGCTCATCGAGGAGTCTGCTTCTTCCTCTCCCTCCGCCTGCCGCTCCCCCTGCTCGTGCTCTCTCTCTCTCTCTGTCAAATGAATAAATAAAACCTTAAAAAAAAATTGAAACTGGGGAAGTAGAAGCTGGAAGGAGAAAGAGGCTTAATATTCTTATTTTTTCAATGAAAACATCTGGTTACTATTTCGGATTCTTTTTTTTTTTTTTAAAGATTTTATTTATTTATTTGACACAGAGAGAGACAGAGAGCACAAGCAGGGGGAGTGGCAGAGGGAGAGGAGAAGCAGACTCCCCTCTGAGCAGGGAGCTGATACGGACCTCAATCCCAAGACTCTGGGATCATGACCCCAGCCAAAGGCAGACGCTTAACCGACTGAGCCACCGAGGCGCCCCTCTTTTTGGGATTCTTATTAAATCCATGTATTATCATCATTATTTAAAGATTTATTTATTTATCTTAGAGAGAGAGTGCTCGAGAGCACACGGAGGGGAGGGGCAGAGGGGGAAGGAGAGAGAAACTCTAAGCAGACTCCGAGCTCAGCATGGGGCTTGATCCCAGGACCGGTGATCATGACCTGAGCGAAACCAAGAGTCAGTTGCTTAACCGACTGAGCCACCCAGGCGCCCTTTAAATCCATGTATTATCTTAAAGGAAAAATTCTCTCTCTATTCTCCTATAGTCTTGAGGTTCAGATGCTGATGGGGGATAGTTTTGGTGCCCCAGAAACATGCTGTCGTTTTTCTAAGTCAACAGAGGGCTACCCGGGGGTGATAATCTTAAGGATTGAAGTCGAGTGCCAGACCAGCCCACACCAAAGAAGTGCTGTAAATGTCTTTTTAACCAGGAAGACATAGATACATGCATCCAAGGAGGAGAGTGACCAGGTGCTGGCTGAAGCAGGCAGGGAAAAACACTGGGGAGGGGACTGCTGGTAGAGCAAACAGCCAGTGCAAAGGCCCTGAGTTAGCGTGTCGAGTCTGATACAGAGGATGTGGCAAAGGAAGGAGTTCGGGAAAGAGATTCCAAGAGGCCAGAGGAATGGAGAAGCATTCCTGGAAGGAAACATGCCCTGCAGGCTTCTCCCTTCTCCTTACAACCCTCAGCATGCTGGGTCTTTGGGGAGAATTTCTCCTGGAGACTACCATGACGTCTCCTCCTACTCACCTGTGGAGTCAGGGCTCTCACTGATTCCAGCGTCGCCTTGCTGGGGGGCTCGAGGGACGTCTCTCTCCTTGACACAGGGTTCGTCTCCTTGCTCTAACCTGGTGATCAGTTTGGGTTTGAAGAGCCGATACCCTGCTCCAGAGAAGGAAAGAAGTGCTGAATGCCTCCCAGACCCCCATTCCAGACCAAGAGTTTGCACAGAAAGAAGTGTGTTTATGATGTGCTCCCAATTCCAAAGTGCAGGTTCCCCCCCACACACACACACAAAGCAGTTCTCTCCAACACTGCTGGGGTCCCACAATTCAACTCAATTCTGACACTATCTACCTGGAGGTAGGGTTGCATCCCACAGGTGGAGGGTTCAGTCCCACCAGACCAACATGCCCCCCCCAAATTCAGACACCAATCACAAATCCACATTGTCACCTGTGCCTCTGACTGACAGGCTATGGATTGGAGGTTGCAACGACCTCCTTCTTGGGGGTCTTGAATTTGCTAGAGCAGCTCACGGAACTCAGAGGAACATTTTACTCACTAGATCACCGGTTTATTATAAAAAAATATAACTCAGGAACAGTACGTGGAAGAGAGATATAGGGCCAGGTGTGAAGAAAGGGTGTGGGGTGTCCATACCCTCTGACACCACCCCTCTCCCAGGATCTCCACTTGCTCACCAACCTGGAAACTCTGCAAACACTGTCCTTTGGAGGTTTTGTGGAGGCTTAATGACATAGACATAATTGATTAAATCATTGGCCACTGGTAACTGATTCAACCTCTAGTCCCTCTCCCCTCTCTGCAGGTCAAGGGGTGAGACTGAACCGTTGGTTCTCCTGGCAACCAGCCCTCATCCTGAGGTGTTTTCCCAAAGTCACCTCATTAACATAGCAAAAGACATCTTTATTCCTCTCACTAGTTAAGAAATTCAAAAGGTTTTAAGAGTTCTGTGCTAAAAACAGGAGGGAGACCAAATATATATTTCTCATTACTAATGACAATATCACAATGATACGAGGACCTCCGGAGGAAGCACAGGGCAAATGCCTCGCTAGGCTCCCCCCGGCCCATCACACCAGCACAAATTTCTATGGAGGGGGTAGCCCTGTGGTTCCCAGAGAGCAGAGCCCGCCCCCAAACAGCACGACGGCCAATCAGCCTCCTCCAGTTGCACTGGCCACTGTGATTGGCTTAGCTGTGTTCACGTGACGGAAGGCAGCTCCAGGCGGAGCGAAAGTCAGACTTTGGGAGGGAACACCCAGTACCCACAATTCTACCATCTCGGTTGAGAGTGAATTACGACGCTGGTGACTCCGGGGCTGCTGGCAGCTGTCTTGCGCCGTGAGGAATAAGTAACGTCGGCAAAAGCAGAGCCAGCCTTACAAGGAAGCCAGTACCACCCAACCTGAGTGCGTGAGACCAGTCCTGGGGCGGAGCTCATCCAAGCCTTCGGAACTGTGGGGACGTTGTCCTTACCCAAGGACGCCAGGTTCCCATAGTTCTCCAGCATCACCTCTCTGTACAGGTCCTTCTGAGCGGGCTTCAGCAGCTGCCATTCCTTCTGCGTGAAGTACATGGCCACATCCCTGAAGATCACAGGCTCCTGTAACCCAAAACCCCGTTTGTATTCACCCAGGGCCTGGTCCTTCGCTTGGCCCAGGACAGAAGGTGGAAAGCCAACAGAAGTTTGAGATGTGTTCAAAGTTCTGTGTTGTGTCAGCTTGCAAATAAGGCCTGGGCTCCTTCACCCTGACCCATATCCACACCCTTTGCTACGTGGCTATGCAGTGCGCTCCTGTCCAGAATCTTCACTTGGCCATGGAACTGGCTGTGGCCAGTGGGTTGTCGGCAAGGTGTGATAGAAGCAGAAAAGGTTCAGAAATGCTTGTGCCTTCTCTCTTGCGCCTCTACCGCCTCCACGAGTGAGGCTATGCCCAGGCTAGCCTCTGAAGGATGAAAGATCGGAGGGCAGTGCTGAGTCACCCCAGTCCTCCCAGAAAAGCCGCCTCGGGCGAGCTGACAAGCTAGAGTCCACTGGGCACACGAAGGAGCCCAGCCACACCAGCAGAGCTACACGGACAAACCCTTATTACTGTGTGCTCCTGACCTTCCATGGGTGGCGGTGTTGTTTACACAGCATCACTGCGGCCACAGCCACACTCTGAGTGCTCATGTGCTATGTGAGGGGATGAATGAAGGGACGCTATGAATGCTGGAAGTGGCCCTTTCACTCACCAGTGGTATGGCCACCTGGGGTATCTCTTTCCACTGAGGTACATCGATACCATGATGGTTAAGAGCACAGGCTCCAGGGCCAGACCGCCTGGGTTCGAATCTTGGTTTGGCTTCTTAGGATCTGTGTGACCTTAGGCAAGTGATGTGAACTCTGTGCCCTCATTCTCTTATCGTGAAAATGGGGATAATACAGTACTGTGTCTGGAGTTGTGAGGATTAGGTGGATGAAAATAGGTAAAGAAATTAGCTCCGTGCCTAGTACACGCTCAGGGCTCAAGAAATGTCAGTTATTCTCAATATCTGTTTAAAAGGGGAGGGGATTCTAGTCTATGGGAGAGAAGCCAGGCTTGGAGAGTAGCTTTATTCACTCATGTACTCACCAAGCCTGGCACTGGGATAGATTAACATAACAGTGCTGGACACAATCTCCATTTTCCTTTGCCATAATAATGGAAGCTACAGGTGTGCCCACGAGTGCACAGGCAAACACTACACTCCCCAGCATCCCTTGCAGCAGGGTGCAGTCATGTGACTAAACTCTGGCCAATGAGGTGCGAGCAGAAGAGACTTGTGCGTCTTCTGCGCTTTGGCCTTTGAGAGACTAAGCAAGTGTTCCCCTTGGGGTGACCCTGAATGTGGACCGGCCACGCGGGGTCGAGGCGCACTCCCAGGCTGTCCCCACACATGTCGCCGTGAGGAATAAGTAACGTCGTCTGAGTGAAGCAGCTGCGTTTTGGGCTGTCATGTTACAGCAATCAGACCTATGTGGTTAGGCAGCTCCAGCCCCGGGTGCGGGGTGCGGAGGGTGCCAGGTGCGGAGGGCCTAGGTGCGGAGGGGCGCAGGTGCAGAGGGTGCAGGGGCAGTGCCCACAAAGAGCGCCCCGAAGGCACGGAGGACGCGCCCCCATGCGCATTTCCCGAAACGCTAGGAAAGGCTGGAAAGGGAGGCCCTGCAGAGCTGGAGCCACAGTGTGCAAGGAGGAGCCGAAGCAAAGGGAGCAGCTGGAAGGGCTGAGAGCGCAGAGCAGACAGGGGACAGTGTTCGCTCCCGGAGTGGGGTCCGCGCCCCTCAGTGTGGGGGCCGGGCAGGAGACTCGCCTGCCCACCTCGCTGCGGGCCGGCTGGGACTTGCCTTCCTGCGCCTCAGTCTCCACATCTGTAAAATGGGACATACAGAGAGTAGTGCTGCCTCCTGCCTGTGGCGGGGGTGTGAGCACTCAACAGGACAGTCCAAGAACGGAATCCGTAACAGCGCAGGGCACTTCAGTCACGGCTGGAACCACAGCTGCTATAACTCTTGCCTCAGCTGGTTTCTTAAAACTATCTGCTTTCATACAAATGTAAACGCTGCTTTTCCAGCTGGAAGCATCCCCTCGGTGCTCAATGCGCAGCTGAGCGGTTTCTGGCAGGGCTGAGACCTCTAGCACTTCGTCCTCTGCAGGACTGACATACGTCATGGTCCCGTTTCATCCTGACCAGGTAGCGTCTGTGATTTCTGCACTCTACAGATGAGGAAACCGGGCAAGAAAGCACCAGTAACTTGCCCCACTCGCTGTGATCAGACACAGAGGTGGGGGGATATAGGGTCGTCAAGTATAGATGCCGACATACCCTTCTCGGGGGACAGGAATCTGCCACCATTCATGTTACAAACACTTAGAGGTCAGGCGCTTTCTAAAAACAGCACAGATGCGAGTTCATTCACTCTTCAGAATAACCCCTGCACCATGGTGAACCTTGTAGCCCCATTTTACAGATGAGGAAACTACAGTGGGCCCGGAGTTGTTCAGGAACTAGTCCTGGGTCCCACAACTGTGAGTGGCTGGGGGGGGATTTGAACCCGCAGTCAGACTCCAGAGTTTTTGCCCTCAGCTGCACCAGGCTGGCATTCTCAGCTGTGAGGCACAGAAGGGCCACGAGGGTGGCACCTCCACTCGATGCCCCTTTCTTTGCAAAAGCAACCCTTCCTTATTCTGGGGTTTCTTGGTTCTGTGCGAGTGAGATCATTTAGGGGTCAGATCATTCTCTGCTGTGGATTCTAGGATGTTGAGCAGCAGCGTCCCTGGCCTCTACCCACCCCTCCAGTGCTGACACCCAAACACGGTTTCAGCCACTGCCAGTGTCCCCGGGGGGGGGGGGGGGGGGGGGGGGAGGGGGCTGAGAATCACTGCCTTGTCCCAGCCTTCTGATTTTGTGGTTGTGTCACACAGCGATAACTAACCTGAAGAAAATTAAGCAAGGCAAGGAGTTAGGAAGTGACGAGGAGAAAGTGAGCACGGAGGCTTCCTGGAGGAGGCGACATTCCAGCAGAAGTAGAAATTAGGAAAGAGAAGAAGGCAGGAAAGAGGCAGCATCCTCAGGAAAATCATCCCTCACAGGATGGGGCCATATCCTTTTGTGGGGTGCAAGGGGTGCCCTGCCACCCGAGGGTCTCTGCAGGGCGGAGAGGGTGGCAGATGTGCCCGACCTCTCAGAGCTGAGGCGCCCTCTGGTCAAAGGGAGAAGGCTTACCGTGCTCCAGGCCGGCAGGAATCTGACCGGTATTCTTCCCTTCTTTTTGGAGAGCTTCTCTGAAGTAGAAGTAGGGCTCTGAGAAGGCAGGACTGGGAAGGAAGGAGGAGTAATGAGGTCATCCTGCCCTCTTTGGGTAGGGAAACTATAAAATGCCAATAATGAAACCCACAAGAGCTAACACGGATCAAGACTTGCTGTGTGCCAGGCTGTCTTCTAAATACTATACAGATACATCTTATTTGGGTTTTTATAATAACGCTACGAGATAGCTACTATCATCATCCCACTTTACAGAGGAGGACACAGGCACAGAGAAGTTAAGACACTTGCTCAAGGATGCACAGGGGTGCCCTAAGATATGCGTTAAACTGCATCCCAAAGGTCAACAGGTAACAGGCTGGAAATGTCAGTGAGTGAAGGGGCTGGAGTAAGAAAATGGGGCCCTGGAGTCTGGCGGACTGCGACTCCCAGGATCACAAATGCTCACATTTGAAAGAGGCAGAGAGACCAAGACCAAGTCAATATACTAGAAAATACCAGAGAGTGACAGACATCGTGACAAAAATAAACTAGGTTGGAATGAAGGCAAATCCCAGGATGCTGCTTTTGCTGGGACAGTCAAGGCTGGCTTCTCTGAGGAACTGATGACTTTTTTTTAAACCTTCATTTTGAGAAGGAGATGGCCAAGTGAGCATATGAAGGAAGAGCATTCTGGAGCAGGGAAACAGCACGTGCAAAGGCCCTGAGGTGGGATGTTAAAGGCAAAGCTAGGAGGCCAGGGTGGCCAGAGCCCGTTGAATTGGAGGGAGATAGATGGGTGTGATGAAGTCAGGCCAGCAGGGCCCAGTCCCTTGGGGCAACCGGGGCCCCTGTTCAGATTCATATCATTCTCCAGCTTGAGAGGTCTGACAGGACCTGACCCTCATTTTTACAAGATGCCTTGGCCTGCTGAATGGGGAACAGTTTGGGGGAGGCAGGAGTGGAAGCCAGGAGACCACTTGGCACAGAGCAACAGTAGTTTGGGCCGTGTCTCTTCCTGGATCAGAGTATGTGGGTAATTTCCTGGGGATATGAGGGAAAGTGGTTTCTTAGATTTTAAAACAGCATCACAACACATCTTGTTTGTCCGGCTGATCTGTCTGTGAATGATCGCATTCCTGAGCACTTCTGCCAGAGAAATGAAAACACATTCACACAAAAACCTCTACTCACAATAGCCAGCAACTGGAAACAACCCAGGTGTCCTTCCAGGGGTACAGCCCTGTCACGGAACCCCACTGAGCCAGAAAGAGGGACGGAGTGTGGGTGCCCACAACAGCCCGGACGGCTTCCCGGGGCACTGTGCCAAGTGGGAAAAAGCCAATCTCAGAAGGTCACCAGCTGCACGGTTCTGTTGATACAAGGTTCTCAAAATGTCAGAATCCAAGATGGAGAGGATGTGTCATAGCCAGACGGGGCAGGGGCTGGACAGTGAAGGGGCAGCTCCAGGGAGATCTCTGTGGTGACGGAGAGTTCTGCATGTTGACTGGGGTAATGGTTACACTCAGCTACAAATGTGAGAACGGGACCCTGAGAAATGCACCTGCGTTGGGTCTGGATGGATTTCCTGGTTTGATATTGTACTATCACTGCTTAAGATGTGATCATTTGGGGAAATGGGATGAAGGTCCATGGACCTCCCTACTTAACTGGCAACTTCCAGTGAATATAAATTATTTCCACATAAAAAGTCTTTTAAAAGGCTTATTTATTTATTTATTAGAGAGGGAAAGAGAGAGAGAGAGAAATCATGAGCAGGGGGGAGTGGCAGGCAGAGGGAGAAGCAGGCTTCCTGCTGACCAGGGAGCTCCATGCGGGACTCGATCCCAGGACCCCAGGATCATGACCTGAGCTGAAGGCAGACGCTTAACCAACAGAGCCACCCAAACGCTCCTCCACATAAAAAGTGTTAAAACAGGAAGCATCCCAGCAAACCGAGCAACCCTCCCTCATCCAGCCAAGCTGCCCGCAGGACCCCAAACTGCCCACTCCTGCCCATCCCCTCCACCATCTCCTTGGGTTGGACCTCCATCAAATCCCACCTAGATGACTCCACGGCCCCCTAAACAGGCAACTGATTGCAGGGTCACAACGAGGAGCCCAGATTTCTTCTGGCTCCCCGAAGATACCCCTGCAAGCTCTGGGCAGGGGAGCACAAGGATCCACTGATGCGATGTCAGCATGGGGAAGACTCCATCCTGGGTGCCCCTCTGCACCCTCCCACCCCCGGAGAAGCCAGTGGGAGGTGTGTGGGGATGGGGGCTGGTCTCCAGGGTAAACCCTCCCACCATCACCAGGCCTAGAGGCCTGCCGCCCTCCCACCTGCCCACAGTTTTCCACCCTGTGTTGCTCTCACCTCCTTTGTCAGGTGGCTGGGTCTTCGCCTCCATGGTCCCCCTGCCCTCTGCGGTGCTGAGATGTAATACCCCGTCCAGCACAGGCCTCTCCTAGGGGCAGAGACCAGAGCAGCTCGTGTGTGGGCCGCCGCGATGGTGGGCCCGGGTTCCAGTCCCAGCACCGTGGAAGCCGGGTGGTCTTGGGCAGGTGACGTCACCTCCCCACCGTTTTGTGTCCTCAGCTGTGGAGGAGAGGTGTTAGCCACACCTCCCTCCTAGAGTTGCCTTCAAGGCCCACGGGATGGTTTATGGAGAGTGTTTGGCATGGTGCCCGGCAAGGGCCAGGCCAGGGCTCGTGGGGCCTGGGGCTTGTCATACAAAGTGCTGGCGCCCTGACGGCAAAGCTTGGCTCCCCAGGCACCTAATGGGCCTCCGGTGCCTGGCATACTGCAGGCACTCAATACATGGGCTCTTGGCCACCACTTGAGTTGCTGTCTTTTTGGCCCTGCTCTGAAGCTATAAGGCAGCCTCACCAAGTGCTTCAGAGCGGGATCTCGGCTTGCCAGGCGAGGGCTTCTACTACTCCTTCCCGGGACTGTGGTGAGGACAGGCCGCCGGTCGGCAGGACCCTCCCCACAGCCCGGGCGGGAGGCCTGCGCTGCCGTGGGGCTGCCGGGGAGGACCAGCCCTGGGATCCCGGGCCAGGTCAGGGCCAGCAGGGAGGCAGGGCCGTGGGCCAGTCTGTCCGGAGGGTGGAGAGGGGATTCCAGCCTGCCGGGCACGGGCTGTGAGAGCTCCAGGATCAGGTTAGCACACAACAACCTGAAGCCTGAATTTGAGATAAGCGAATGATTTTTAGTACAAGTATGTCCCAAACACTGCATGGGGCACATCTATATTAAAAAATCATTTTACTTATTTATTTTACTTATTTGAATACATTCTTTTTTCTTTTCTTTAAAAAGTAAGCTCTATGCCCAACATGGGGCTTCGACCTCTGAGATCAAGAGTCGCAGGCTCAAGGAACTGAGCCACCCAGGCGTTCCCTGAGTCAATTATTTTAAGGTCTAATACAGCAAGTTCCATGCAATAGTTGGGACATATTTATACTGAAATGTCATTCATTTTATGTGAAATTCAAATTTAAGTGGGTGTCCTATATTTTTGGGGGTGCCCTATATTTTAACTGGCAACACATAGTTTTTAGCCTCTTTGCACCTTCAGCTTTGCCCGCCATAAAAATGAGACCATTCAATGATTATATATGAGAACTCTGTGTGATTAAATACTTGTCCAGGGACGATGGCAGCGCCTCAGCCAGAGTACAGCTAGCTTCTGTGCTGCTTACAATGTACTTGTTCTTCAGGGTGAGGGGTCCTCATGCCTCAGCCCCCGCTTCTCCCATGTCCACCTTCCCTGCCTCACTGTCCCTGCTGCTGTGGTTTTCCAGTTGGGTCTCAGGTTCCGTCTCACCACATGGCCCTCTGGGACCAGTCCGGCCCCTGGGCCCAGGCCAGGCCTTCCAGGGAAAGGCAAAGCTCAGCTGCTGGAGGAGATCGGGGGGCCACAGGCCTTTATGCTCTGGACCAGCAGGACACAGGCATCTGGCTCCGTGGCTCAGGGGTGGCTGGGCTATGTGGGCTGGCACAGGCAAGAGCGTCAGACGCACCGTGACCCGCAGGTGCCCGCCGGGCCCCTAACGGACTGGCGCATGCGCGCACATATACACTACAAAACACACACACTCAGTCCTACTTTCCTGGCCTACTTTCCAAAACTCTGACCCACTCCCTAGGCCTGGGAAGCCTACGGGGAAAACGGACACCCGGTGACAAATGCACACACACGTGTGCAGTCACACAGGCACACGCTCAGCGGCCCTCTGGCACACACAGGCGCACACGCGCACGGAGACACGCGCATCACTGGATGCCCATCCCGAAACTCCAAGTCCCCCTCCAGGACACGCAGTTGCCCTGCCCTCTCTCCCTGACACCCAGGGCCCACGGGCTCTCACCCAGGGTCCACCCCCCTCGCCCACCCCCAGCTGCGCCCTCCTGGCTGCACACCCTGGGGTCTCTCCCAGCCCTCATGCTGGGCAGGGCGCACTCACGCAGACTCACTGGAGGCTCCAAGGCTGGTTTGCTGGTGCCCTTCCCCGTGAATCTTCAGAAGTATCCTCCTAGATGTCCCCAAATGCCTCCTGAGGAGCTCCCTGCTGCTCCACTTCCCCCCAAACTCCCCTCAGGACTGCCCCCCAGTTTTTCCATGCTGCAGCCGGCCAAATCACTAGCATATCCTCCTGACCCCCATCTGACCTCTCTAGCATCCCGGAGCTAATCTGGATGTCTCTGCCTCCCCCATCCAACTAGCATGCCTCAAGTCTGACCATCCTGCCTCCCACAGGGACCCGTGCTCCCCAGCTGGTCCTGGAGAGAGTCCCCCTAGGAGTGGCTCCAGCATCCTCTTCCACTTCATTTTTCTCCCCAACAGTGACAGGAGAAAACTTTGAGACCCAGAGGTTCAGAAAGACTGGAGAATGCCAGTGGCCCTCAGGGCCAGTACCTGGTCCTCAGCTTGACCCTGAGGCATGCCGGCCACACCAGTTGAGGGTTTGGGCATCACAGTCCCCTGTGTCTCTCTGACCGGACCGCTCAGTGTCAGTGCATACCCTGCTGGGCGCCTCCTCCCAGACCCAGGGTGGCAGGGCCGCGTGACCCTGCCACAGCAGGGTCTCCCTCAGCGTCTGGGCACTGAGCACGGCTGCCACGGGGAAGCAGCAGCCACGGGACTGCCCTCTATGCCTGGGGGCTTCCTCCACAGCAGCCGGCCCAACGGGAATGGACTAGGTAGCTTGTCCACAGTGTCTCCTTGGACCCGGCCCACCCCGGGGCAGGCTTGGGAGATGCCCAGGGACCGCCCTGGCAAATGAGCGTGGGAATGAACAAACTTACGTGATCAAACAGAAACACACACTCACTTTTGAGTACAAACTCGCACCATCACACACACACACGCTCACACAGTCACACAGATATAGACAAACTCACACTCACACACGCCCATATTTAAACACTAAGACACACACTCAAATACACACACACCCCACCACACACAAACTCCTACAGACACGAACTCCCACAGTTGCACCCAAACTTACACAACCACACAGACACAGTCTTCAACTGTCTTCAGCCCCACGAGTTCACACAATCACACAGATGCAGACACATCAGACACATCCTAAGATACACACAAACTCAAACCGGCAGGCACAACCTCACACATACAGTCAGATACACAGAGTGAGGCACACAACCAAACCCAGCCACACCCAAAAGTTAGACACAGTCTCCCGCAGTAATACCTTGGCCACACAACTGGACAAAAAGTCATGACCCACAAGATCCACAGACACGAAACCACACACATTCGGCTACACGCACTGGCAGACTCACTGTGGCACAAACTCACACCCTCACACAGAGAAGACACCAGCTACCCCAATTCAGACCCACCCTGAGGCGCAGCTGCAGTCGGACACCCACCAAGTCGACCGACCCAGCAGCACTTCGGCAGTGTGACCACCCCGCACAAGCCCGCAGTCAGAGACGCACACGCGCGCAGAGCCAAGCCCAGCCTCGCGAAGTCGGAAGCCGCGGTGTGTGCGATCCCACATGAGTTCCCGCGCCGGGACAGACGCGGCTCCACACGTGGCCACCCGCCCTGAGTCGGTCCCTCGCGCCCGGGCAGCCCCACAGCCATGCTCCCGCGCTCGCACACTCACCTGCTGGTGAGCCAATCACTAACTCGGGGCCGCCACCCCGGGACCCGCCGCCGTCCCAGGTCCCGCAGGACGGGAAGAGTGGCAAGGACCGGACCGCGCCTCGCCTCCTTAGCGCGCAGCCCAGCCACCCGGCTTCCTCTGGCAGATACGGAGTCCCCCCCACACACACACACACCCTCCCTTACCCCAGCTTCCCCATCCTCTCCCGCCGCAAACTCACCACTCCGCGCACAGCCCGCGGTCTCCCGGAGCTGAATGAGGCTGAGCGGAATTCAAACCCCGTCCCAAGTGCGCGCGAGCGCCGCCCGCCAAACTACCAGTCCCGGAAGCCCCCGCGCCTCGCCGCGCCCGCGGTGCCGTGTCCGCTAAGGAGCCCAAGCTGGGGGGGCGCGCGAGGACCGCTGGGAAATGTAGTCCCAAGACCGATGGGGGCGGTGCCGGGCGCTCCGCGCTTCAGGGGCGGTGGCGGCGGGGAGGTGGCAGGACGTCCCGTTCCTCCCACCCGGCAGGGGAAAAGGTTTGGGTTCCCGCAGAGGGAAGGAACTTTCGAGGACGAGTGGACTTCACGGTCCGCAGCCCTCCCCTTTACCTGGCGGCTGAGGTGCGGAAGGGCCCCCAAGGACCCCACCTCAAAATTTCCAGCATCCCTCCGCAGCACATGGAGGCCAAGATTAACGTGCACTCAATGAAAAGGAAATCAAACAAACAAACAAAAACCCCTACTTTCAACAAGAGCTCAAGTTTTTGCAGCTTTTATATGAGAGGAACATAAACTTTTAAAACCAGTTTGTTGTTTCTATTGGAGAAATTCGAGCACTGAGTATTTGGTGATATTAAGAAATTATTTTCGGTGCCTGGGTGGTTTAATCGGCTAAGCATCAGACCCTTGTTTTCCGCTCAGGTCTTGATCTCAGAGTCCTGAGATGGAGCCCACCTGGGACTCCCAGCTCAGCAAGGAGTCCGCCTGAAGATTCTCTCCCTCTGCCCCTCCCCCCATTTGTGCGCACACGCGCGCTCAGGCTTTCTCGCAAGTAAATATTTTTTTAATTAAAAAAATTATTTTAGGTCTAATGGTATTTGGAAGATATATTTTTTCAATATTTATCTTTGACAGATACATACTGGGACACAAGGACGGTTTAACATATGCAAATCAATAAATGTGATACACAACATTAATAGACTGAAAGATAAAAACCACATGATCATCTCAATAGATACAGAAAAAGCATTTGACAAAATTCAATACCCTTTCATGATAAAAACTGTCAACAAACTGGGTATAGAAGGAACCTGCCACAATATAATAAAGGCCGTATGCAGTAAGCCCACAGCTAACATCATACTCAACCAGGAGAGGCTGAAAGCTTTTCCTCTAAGATCAGGCTGTAGAGGTGAATGTCCACTCTTACCACTCCTGTTCAACACAGTACTGGAAGCACTAGCCAAAGCAATTAAGCAAGAACAAAATAACAAAAAGCATCCAAATCAGAAAGGAAGATGTAAAATTGTCTCTGTTTGCAGATGATATGATCTTATATAGAAAATACTAGACTTCACCCCAAAAAACCCTGTTAGAACTAATACACAAATTTAATAAAGTTGCAGAACATAAAATCAGCATGCAAAAAATCAGAAACATTTCCAGATACTAATAAGTACTATCCAATTAAAAATGAAGAAATAATTCCATTTACAATACAATCAAAAACAATAAAATACTGAGAAAGAAGTTTAACAAAAGAGGCAAAAGATCTATGCGCTGAGACTATAAAACACTAATGAAAGGAACTGAAGACATATAATGGAAAGATATCCCATGTTTGTAAGTTGGAAGAATTAATATTGTTAAGCGTCCATTCAGCCAAAGCAATCCTCAGATTCAATGCAATCCATATAAAAATTCCAATGGCATTTTCACAGAAATAGGAAAAAATCCTTAAATTCCTATGATACCAAAAAAGACCCAAATAACTAACACAATCTTGAGCAAGAAAAACAATGCTGAAAGCGTGACACTTCCTGATTTAGAAATATATTACAAATCCACAGCAATAAAAACAGTATGATATTGCCATAAAAACAGACATATAGACCAATGGAACAGAATAGAGAGCCAGAAATAAATCCATGCATCTTTGGTCAACTGATCTTCAATAAAAGTGCTAAGAATACACAATGGGATATGGATACTCTCTTCAATAAATGATGCTAGGATAACTGGATATCCTAATGAAAAATAATGAAATTGAACCCTTATCGCACACCATGTACAAAAGTCAATTCAAAACAGATTAAAGGCTTACACATAAGAACTGACACCATAAAATTATTAGAAGAAAACAAGAGATGGGGCACGTGGGTGGCTCAGTCAGTTAAGAGTCCGACTCTTGGTTTAGGCTCAGGTCATACTCTTGAGCCCTAAGATTGAGGCCCCTGTCGGGTTCCCAGTGGGGCTCTGCACTCAGTGTGGAATCTGCTTGAGATTTTTTCCCCTCCCTCTCTCTCCCCCTCTGCTCCTCCACCTGCTTGCATGCACACTCCCTCACTCTCAAATAAAATAAATAAATAAATAAATAAATAAATAAATAAATAAATAAAAAGAAAGAAAGAAAACAGGAGAAAATCTCCTTGACATTGGTCTTGGCAATGGTTTTTTGGATGCGACACCAAAAGCACAGGCAACAAAAGCAAAAATAAATAAGTGGGATTGCATCAAACTAAAAAACTGCACAGAAAGTCAACAATCAGCAGAGTGAAGAGAACCTATGGGATGGGAGAAAATATTTGTAAACCATACATCTGACAAAGGGCTAATATCCAAAATACACAAGAAACTCAGTGGGGAAAAAATAACCAATTTAAAAATGGGCAGAAGATCTGAATACACATTTCTCAAAAGAAGGCATACAAATGGTCCATAGGTATATGGAAAGGTGCTCAACAACATTAAATATCAGGAAAATGCAAATCAAAACCACAATGAGATATCACCTCATACCTGTTAGGATGGCTATTATCAAAAAGACAAAAGATAACAAGGATGCGGAGAAAGGAAACTCTTTTACAATGTTGGTGGGAATACAAACTGTTAAGCCACTATGGAAAATAGAATGGAGTTCAACATTGCATGGTCTCACTTATCTGTGGACTCTAAGTCAAACTCAGAGGTAGAGATTAGAATGGGGCTTGCCAGTGGCTGGGGGATAGGGGAGATGAGGAGATGTTGGGCAAAGGGTACAAATTTTCAGTTATGCAGGATGAATAAGTTCTGGAGTTCTAATGTATAGCATGGTGACTACAGGCAGTAATATGGTATTGTATACTTGAAATACGCTAAGAGAGTAGATCTCAAGTGTTCTCACTGCAAAATAAAATGGTAACCATGTGAGGTGATGGATGTTATTTATCTTTTTTTTTTAAAGATTTCATTTATTTATTTGACAGAGAGAGAGACAGCCAGCGAGAGAGGGAACACAAGCAGGGGGAGTGGGAGAGGAAGGAGCAGGCTCATAGCGGAGGAGCCTGATGTGGGGCTCGATCCCAGAACGCTGGGATCACGCCCTGAGCTGAAGGCAGACGCTTAAGACTGAGCCACCCAGGCGCCCCGGATGTTATTTATCTTGATTGTGGTAATCATATTGCCATGGATATGAATATCAAAACATCACATTTTACACCTTCAAATAATAGAAACAACTTTTATTTGTCATTCATTTCTCTTTAAAGCTGGAAACAAACAAACAAAAAGGAAACACACAGTGGGTGTCTGGGGGGTGGTGTGCAGCGGTGGTGAGAATAGCAAAGTAACTGCCATTTACAGAAGAGTAACCAGGCTACATGTATTTCTTCTTTGAACCAGGAAAATACATTTTACAAACGAGGAAACTAAGGTCAAAAGGTTTAAAATACATGCCCATGGTAGCATAGTGGGGTTCCGACCCCAGGAAGAATGGATCCAGAGCCCAAGTACCTGTCTGTTCATTCAACTAACATTTACTGAGTATCTATTATGTATGCCAGGCACTAATCCAGGTGCTGAGAATACAGTAGGGAACCAAGTAGACATAGATCCCTGAATTTGTGACATTTCCTTACTAATGCAAAAGAGAGACAATTAAAAACTAAGCTAAGTAGTGAATCAGATGGTAGAAAGTAATATTACAGAGAAAAATTAAACAGGGGATATGTGGTGGGTGGGACATGTGTTTGCAAACTGCTACAATTTCAGGGTGGCCAAGGAAAATATCCCTAAAAAGATGACATTTGAACAAAGCTCTGAAGGAGCCCAAGAAACAAGATATATTGATATCTGGAGGAGATATGCTCCAGGCAAAGGGAACAGCTGGTGCAAAGACCCGGAGATGGGTACATGTGTAATGTATTTAAAGAATAATGGGGAGGACAGTGGCTGGAGCCCAGGGCAGGAAACGGCTGACCCTAGGAGGCCTGTTAGGGATTTGGTTCCGGAGGGCCCCTCCACCTCTTGTTCCAGATCTGAGGGACTGAGTGGAGGTGGGTACCCTTTCATGTCCACAGTCGCTCCCTGGGAAACTTTGTTCCTCTCACCCAGGACTCTGTCCAGAGTAGGGGCAAGGAAGGACTCCTGTTTCCTCTCTCACAGGTTGGTTGAATGCTGGTTGCAGACCATTGGCACTCCCTGCCCCTGGCTGAGACAGTGGGGAGAGAGGAGGGCTTACACCCAGGGCTCACTGTGTCACCAGCACCCCCAACCATGGCCAAGACCCAGAACTCCCCCTTCCTGGGTGTTGGAGGGGGAGTGGGATTTTCTACTTCTTACCAAATTTTCTACTTTTTCATGATACAGTCTTGGTAGGTTGTACATTTCTAAAAATGTATCAGTTTCTTCTAGGCTGTCCAACTTATTAGCATGTAATAGTTCATAGTGGTGTCATGATTTTGTTTTGTAATTCTGTGATTATCAGTAGTAATGTCTCTTCTTTCATTTGTAGTTTTATTTACTTGAGCCCTTTTTTCCCCTTAGTCTAACTAGAGTTTTGTCAATTTTGTTTATATTTTTAAAAGCAGTTCCTTGTTTCATTGATCTTTTCTATTGTGTTTGAAAAATATAGTTGATGTGGTTTCTGTATTCCTAAATTAGTTAAGCCTTGTTTTGTGGTCTAACATATGTATCTGAGGGAATGTTTTGTGTGCATTTCAGAAAAAGGTATATTCTGCTGTTTATGGAATGTTCTGTACATCTATAGGTCCATTTGGATAGTGTTGATCCAATCTGCTGTTTCTTTATTTTCTGTCTGATCTATCCATTGTTGAAAGTGAGGCACTAAAGTCCTCTACTTTTATTGGATTACTGTCTCTTCTTTCATTTCTGTTAATATTTGCTTTGTGTGTTTGGGGACTCTGATGTTGGGTGCATATATAATTGCTATATTCTTTTGGTGAATTGAAAGCTTTACCATTATATCATGACCATCTTGAACTCTTGTAACAGTTTTTGACCTAAGGTGTACTTTGTCTGATATACAAATAGCCACAGCTATTCTTTTTTGATTACCATTTCATTTACATGAAATCTCTTTTTCCAACCCTTCACTTTCAGCTTATCTGTGTCCTTAAAGCTAAAGCATGTCTTTTGTAAGCAGCATATATTTGGATTATGTTTTTGTTTTGCCTTTGTTTTTTACCTATTCTATAGTCTTTTGATTGAACAATTTTTTTTGTTTTGTTTTTATAGTAATTTTTTATTGTGTTATGTTAGTCACCATACAGTACATCCTTAGTTTTTGATGTAATGTTCCATGATTCATTACTTGCGTATAACACCCAGTGCACCATGCAATACATGCCCTCCTTATTACCCATCACCAGCCTAGCTCATTCCCCCACCCCCCTCCCCTCTGTAGCCCTCAGTTTGTTTCCCAGAGTCATAAGTCAAGCAGAGAAAGACAATTATCATATGGTTTCACTCATTTATCGCATTGATTGCTTTGTGCATGGTGAGCCACCCTTACAACCCAGGAATAAATCCCACTCGGTTGTGTTGAATAATCCTTTTAATGTCCTGTTGGATCCTATTGGCTAGTATTTTGGTGAGAATGTTGGCATCCATGTTCATCAGGGATATTGGTCTGTAATTCTCCTTTTTGGTGGGGTCTTTGTCTAGTTTGGGGATCAGAGTAATCCTGGCCTCATCGAAAGAGTTTGGAAGTTTTCCTTTCATTTCAATTTTTTGAAACTGCTTCAGAAGAATAGGAATTAATTCTTCTTTAAACATTTGGTAGAATTCCCCTGGGAAGCCATCCGGCCGTGGACTCTTGTTTGTTGGGAGATTTTTGATGACTGCTTCAATTTTCTTGCTGGTGATGGGTCTGTTCAGGTTTTCAATTTCTTCCTGTTTCAGTTTTGGTAGTTTATACGGCTCTAGGACTGCATCCATTTCCCCTGGATTGCCTGATTTGTTGGCCTGTAGTTGCTCATAGTATGTTCTTATGATTGTATTTCTTTGGTGTTGGCTGTGATCTCTCCTCTTTTATTCATGACTTTATTTATTTGGGTCCTTTCTCTTTTCTTTTTGATAAGTCTGGCTAGGGGTTTATCAATCTTATTAATTCTTTCAAAGAACCAGCTCCTTGTTTCGTTGATCTTTCTACTGTTTGTTTGGTTTCTAGTTCATTGATTTCTGCTCTGATCTTTATTAATTCTCTTCTCCTGCTGGGTTTAGGCTTTATCTGCCGTTCTTTCTCCAACTTCTTTAGGTGTAAGGTTAGGTTGTGTATTTGAGAGCTTTCTTGTTTCTTGAGAAAGGCTTGTGTTGCTATAAACTTCCTTCTCAGGACCACGTTTGCTGCATCCCAAAGATTTTAAACAGTTGTGTTTTCATTTTCATTTGTTTCCATGAATTTTTAAAATTCTTCTTTGATTTCCTGGTTGACCCATTCATTCTTTAGTAGGATGCTCTTTACCCTCCATGCATCTGAGTTCATTCCAACTTTCTTCTTGTGATTGAGTTCCAGTTTCAAGGAACTGTGGTCTGAAAATATGCAGGGAATGATCCCAATCTTTTGGTACCAGTTGAGACCTGATTTGTGACCCAGGATATGATCTATTCTGAAGAATGTTCCTTTGTTCCTTTCTTTGTCTCTTGCTATCTTCCTTTGTCATTTGATAATTTTATGTAGTGGTATGCTTTGATTCCTTTATTCTTTATATTTTGTGTATCTATTTTTTTTTAGAAGCATTGGGATTTCTTTTTGTTTGGTTTTGGTTTTATTTAGTTTTTATATTTTTTAAGATTTCATTTATTTATTTGACAGAGAGCTAGAGCCAGAGAGCACAGGGGAACGGCAGAGGGAGAGGGAGAAGCAGGCTCCCCACTGAGCAGGGAGCCCAATGCAGGGCTTGATCCCAGAACCCTGGGATCATCACCTGAGCCAAAGGCGGTGCTTAACCGACTGAGTCACCCAGTTGCCCGTTTTGTTTTTAAAGGTATTATTTACTTGAGACAGAGAGAAACAGAGACAGTGAGAGCATGAGCAGGGAGGAGAGGGAAAAGCAGACTCCCCAATGAGCAGGGAGCCCAACATGGGGCTCAGTCCTAGGACCCTGGGATCATGACCTGAGCCAAAGGCAGATGCTTAACCAACTAAGCCACCCAGGTGCCCCTGTGTATCTATTTTTTTTTTAATTATGTTTATCAAGAGGCTTACCTAAAACATCTTATAGTTTTAACAGTCTACTTTAAGCTGAGAACGACTTGACTTTGATTGCACAGAAACACTCTATACTTTCTCTTCCCCGTGCATTTTGTGATTGATATAATCACTTACATCTTATTATATGGACTCCCTAAGTTATTGTCATTATAATTATTTCTTAAGGCTTTTGTCTTTTAACTTTTCTACAAGAATTGAAAGTGATTTATGTACCGCCGTAACAGTATGAGTATTATGTATTTAACTATATACTCACCTTTACCAGTAAATTTTATATTCATATGTTTTCATGCTGCTAATTAGTGTCTTTTTTCATTTCAGCTTGAAGAACTGTCTTTGGCATTTCTTGTAAGGCAGGTCTAGCTGTGATGAAAGCCTTAATTAGGAAAGCCTTATCTTCCTTCATTTCTGAAGGACAGCTTTGCAAGGCATAGTATTCTTGATTGGCAGTTTTTTCCTTTCAGCACTTTGACTCTGCTATCTCATTTACTTCTAGCCTGCAAGGCTTCTGCAGAGAAACCTAGGGCTATCTAGTTTGTGTCGAGTCTCTTTTTCTTTGGTTTTTGGAGAACTTTTTTGTGTCTTGGTGTAGGTCTTTTAAAATTCAACTTATTTGGAATTCTTTGAGCTTCATGAGTCTGAATGTTTATTTGCTTCCCCAGAATTGGGAACATTTCAGCTGTTATTTCCTAAAATGGTTTTCTGCTTCTCACTCTTTCTCTCCCTTTCCCTTTCCCTTTTGCTTTCCCTTTCCCTTCCCTTCCCCTCCCGGGATTCCCATTATGTGTATATTTGTTCGTTTTTGAAGTCCTATAAGTCCTTTAGGCTGTCTTCACTCTTTTTCATTCTTTTTGTTCCTCTGACTGAATCATTTTGAATAACTTCGTCTTTAAGTTTACTCTTTTTCTTTTTTTTTTTTCTGTTTGATCAAGTCTGTTTTTGAATCCCACTCATGTATTTTTCAGTTCAGTTATTGTATTCTTCGGATCTAGTGTTTGGGTTTTGTTTGTTTGTTTCTATGTCTTTGTTGATATTCTGTTTGTTGTATCATTTTCCTGATTTCGTTGGCTGTCTATCCATGTTCTCTTCTCACTGAACTATTTTTTGAAGGTTATATTCATTATATATATGATTTTATTTATTTGACAGAGAGAAGAGAGAGAGAGAGCACAAGCAAGCAGAGCAGCAGACAGAGGGAGAGGGAGAAGCAGGCTCCCCACTGAGCAGAGAGACCGACATGGGGCTTGATCCCAGGACCATGGGATCATGACCTGAGCCAAAGGCAGATGCTTAACTGACTGAGCCACCTGGGCACCCCTAAGATTTTATATTTTTATTTTTTTACGTATCTCTACCCCCAATGTAGGACTCGAACTCACAACCCAGAAATCAAGAGTCGCACACTCCTCCAACTGAGCCAGCCAGCACCCCTAACTCACTGAGCTTTTTAAAGATGATTATTTTGACTTACACTTCTGCTATACCGTAAGGAGGTAGTTCACTAGTCTCAGGAGGATAACAGACATGTAGCTGAGAGCCTCCCGCTCCCAACTCTAACTAGCCTACGTTAGCTGACAGCCAGCCAAGCCCCAGGCAAGAGAACAAGCCCAGCTAAGATAAGCAGAGCCTCCTAGCCAGTCCTGAGCTGATCCTAGATGTATGAGAAACAAATATTTATTGTGTGTTATTCAGGTTTCAAGGTTGGTTGTTATGTAGCACTATTGTGATTGGTGACTGCTCCACATAGTACAAAAGTGGTGCATGAAGCATGCACAAGCCCACAGATGCTGAGAAGAGGTGGGTGGGCAGAGAAAGGAAAGTCTAAACCCAGAACAAGTTTCTGTTCCACTGAGGGTAAAACATTGCTCTTTCAATGATAAAAGGGGCTCAGTGTGATACGACTGCCCCCAGATTTCTGGCTGGTGTGGGGTGGGTATAGAACCAGTCCTGGCTTCTTTCTCATTCATGCCTTCCCAGGGGAGGACTGACTTAAACCAAGTGAAGAATTTGGACGGTGTAATTAAGATGTGCAGAGCCCAGTTCTCAGCAGCTGGCTTGACCACAGCATGTTATATTTTTAATTGTTCTCCAAGTTGCCAGTGATCTGATCCCCAATAATTCGTTTGTTTAGGTGCAGCATCCACTAGTCCTTGGAGGTTTTCTTTGTCAACAAATGGATAATCTATGTAAAAGGCTGAAGGTCCCTTTGCTGGGTAGAAGGCAGAAGTGTCGGACATAGCAGAGTCCTTCCTCAAAGGTCTCTGCCTTAAGCGTCTATAAACTGACTCAAGGAGGTTGTGACTCCAGTAGGGTGGCCCTCGTCCACCTCTTTTGGACCTACATTTTAGCTTATTTTGTCATATAAATAATTTGGGGGGCATCACACCCAAGTTTCTGTGTGGGCATCACTCCCCATAGGACTGCATTACATCAGCCATGTCTCCTATGAGAAGTGGTCCCCTTTTAAACACTCAGTTTCCTCTCATCACCATGGAGATCATAGAGCATTTCAACTGCTTCCCCCCTACAGGCACCCCATCAACTTTCTCTTGTGCAGGAGGGAGGTGATAAAATGAGGAGTGTCTCAAAGCGGTTGGAGCTTCAGTTGTCTCAATCTTTCCAAGTCTCCTACATACCATCATTCCAAATGCCACAATTCTGTTTCCCTAGGGCCACCCAAACTTTTCATGTTACAAATACAGCAGGACTGTATTTGTATCAATTTAGCTGAGTAAGTCAGTGACCTGCAGGATCAAGGTGTTTATAGAAAACCTTCTTTACCTTGATACTGACACTCATAATTTCTGAATTTGTCTATGATGACAGCTAATAAACCCTTCACCACAGGAAGCAGTTGACTCCAGAAGGCCAACCACAACCGATATTTAGATATTTTACTACCACATGCCTTGGTCTTGTAGTTTTCCACCCAAGGCCCAACACTGAATTCAAAGTATCTCACATTTCCCTCAGGTTTATCATCTCCAACCCATTCTCTGGTATTAACTTCTCTATCAGGGCTCTTTTGGGTTGCAAGTAACTAACGCTGGCCAAGTAAAGCAAATAATGAATAGATCGGATGGATACTGGGTAGCCCAGAGAATCAAAGGAAAAACTAAACAGTCAGTCCTCAAGAAGGACAGTTACCAAAACAGCTCTATCTGTACAGGAACTAATAACAGTCAGTGCTACCATTGGAATGACCTCTGAGTGTGTCCTTCTGCTCAGGGAGCCCAACAGGCACCGGTATCAGCCTTTGGTTGAGGTAGGGGCAGGGCACTATGGCATTCCCACAAAATGGAGTAGTCTCCAGAAAGGGGAAGGGATTTTTTTCTTGGTAAAAACAGCAAAAACTGCCTCAGTAACAAAGCCAGCTCATGTGAAAGGAAGGTTAAAGATACAGGAGTTCTTAGGAAACCCAAAAGTGGGCAATTCAGCCAGGATCCACAAGGTACTAGGGTGGGTGAGGGGGCCAGGAGCCAAGCTTCCCCCCAACGATATGACCTTATTCCAGACCTGTTTGTGCATCAGCACACCCAGCCCCAACCTATGACCTCTCAGGTAGTCCTTAGTCTGAGTCGGACTGCACAATGGGAGCCCAAGAGCGCCAATCAGCTGAGACCAAGGGGGAGTCAAATTTATTGGCATAAACATGGTGGCTGGGGCATGGTTACCTCTACAACTGACACATGGTGGAGGCATTCCTAAAGAATGAAAGTGTTTGTCAGGCAACCCCAAATGACCTTCACTTAATTCCCTTCCTCTACTTCCTTTTGTAATATACTCTTCAGGAAATCAATCTTACGAGAACTGGCCCTCTTACCCTGAACTACGCTGATACCCCTCAGCATAGAGGGGTCTGTCTCAAGGAGTCAGACATCACAAGAGATAACCATAATTCAATGGGCTTTCATTTTAATATAAATAATTTCTAATAATATGAAAGAACCCGGGACTCTGCCACTGTCAAATTCCAGAGTAGTTAGAATTAAATGAAAACCACATTTTTATAGCCCAAGGAGTAGAATCCAGTCATGTGACATGCAGATTCGAAGGGGTCAAGTATATAAACACCTCCTTTGTGTCCTAGAGTCAAGGACACAGCAATTCCAAATTGGGTATGATGCAAACCACAGTTGTAGCTAACAGTGATCCAATTAGCAACCTGGCCAAAAATCTCTGATCATAATGGAATTACAGACATGTTTAAAAATTACCTCTCAATTTACCTGGGATCATACCGTATCAAATTGCATGAGAGGTTTCAGGTGGCAAAGTCAGATTAAAATAAGGGAAATGACTCCCCTGAAAACTATTAACCTCAAGGAAGAGTTAGGAGTAGACACTTTATAAAGAGATTCTAGGGGCACCTGGGTGGCTCAGTCAGTTAAGCATCTGCTTTTGACTCAGGTCATGATCTCAGAGTCCTTGTATTGAGACCCACGTGGCACTTCCTGCTCAGTGGGCAGCTGAGTGGGCCTGCTTCTTTCTCCCTCTGCCTATGCCTGCTGCTCCCCCTGCTTGTGCTGTCAAAACCATAGTATCAACATTTTTATGTTAAGGGATCACTCTTGTTTGTATTTTTTTTCCTTGAGAGAATCTTGTGTTTGAGATTAAAAATTAAAAATGCTGACTCAAATAACTAGTGTTTATTATCAAATCTAAAAACACTACTGGAATATATAGAAGTACATTTAAAAATGTGGAATCCTGTAGTATTTAAAATATCTCTTAGAAGTAATTGTTGAGACAAATACTTAAAAATGTAGTAAGACTTGTAAGCCAAACTTAAAGGCCTAAGGAGGCACTAAGCTTTTGGATTTAGAGTTGTAAGAAAAACTGTATTACCAACCCCAAACACTTAAAATGGACAAAAGAAGAGACTGACAAATATCTTATTTTTAACTTTATTTTTATTGTTGACACTATTACAGATAGATAGAACAACCACAACCATATTATCAAACCAAAAAGCTGTGCACAGAAACAAGATGAAGAAAGTATATCAAGATGTTAACCACAGTCTTTGGATGGTGAAAATATGGGTGAGTTTCTCTTCTACATTTCTGCAACTTCAAAGTTTCTATGATGAACACATACAGTGTTTATAATGGAAATATATGTGATAGAGGTGGATTACCAAAACACTATGATAAAGACCATTCGAGGAAACCAAGACAAAATAACCATAATCCCACAACAACCACACAACTATTTAACTGTTTTCCATATTTCTTCCCATCTTTGACTCTATGTATACTTATCATTAACATCCTAATTATCATAGACTGGTGCACAGATCAAGATGTTAACAGCAATTGTTGCTGGGTGTTGGGAATATGGGTGAATTTCTTTTCTTCCAGTTTACTGAATTTTCCAAAGTTTCCTATGAGTATGTATTATATTTGTAATGGAGAAATACAGACATAAGATTTAATACCAAAACACCAAAGGTATTTGAGACAATATATTTAACCATAATCCCACAATGACAACACTATTTTAATTATTTTCTGTATTTTTTTCATTTTAGACTTTATGCATACATATTTAACACTGTTATAATCACAAGCTTGTGCACTAACACAAGACGGAGGAAACAGATCAAGATGTTAACAGTAGTTGTTGTGTATTGGGAATATGGGTGACTTTTTTCTTTTTTCTAATTTAGTGTATTTTCCAATTTTTCCTCTGGGTATGTATTATGCTTGTAATGTAAACACACATAATAAACTTTGTTATCAGAACACTATTATAAGGAACATTTGAAGACATTAAGATGAAAGTATTTAACCATAATTCCACAAAGATAACATAACGGCTATTTTGAAAACACATTTTGACACAGTTATAATCATAAACCTGTGCACAGAAACAAGAATAAATGAGATGTTGAAGAGTATATCTGTCTTTGGATGGTTGGAATATGGATTTTTTCCTCCACTTTTCTGTATTTTCCAAGTGTCTGATAATGAGTTCAAATTATGTTCACAATGGAAAGGTGATTATAAACTTTTTAGTTAACACTACCATAAAGAACATTCAAAGAATTTAAGAAAATAATGCTCAACTATAAGCCTACAACAGCAACAACAACACAACAGCTTTTGACTATAAGCATACATTTTTAATCACTTATAACTGTAGTATAAATATAATTCTGTGTCCTGCTTTTTCCACTCAATATTCCGTAAATATATTTCCACGTTGCTACATAACTCTTCATGATTATCATTTTTAAACAGCTGCATGACAGTCCATGGGTACCTTCACGTAATCATTCTCCTACTGTTTGGCATTTATGTTGTTCTTAATTTTTCACTAACATAAGGTTGGAATGGGCACCCTGACATTTGGCAAGTTAATGCTGCCAACAGCGATAAACCCAAATTCACCCCAATAACATCAATGCTGGTTCCCATCTAAAGGGTCCTCCTGTGATGTGGGGCCTCAATGCTCCTTGGATGTCCATTCCAACCTCAGGTCTTTCTATGCAGCTGGCCCTCACCTACACCGAAAAGGCCCCTTCTTAACTGCCCAGGACATCCTGCTCAATTCATTCCCACCAACCTGGCCTTCTAAGCCTTGCTTCCCATGTTTCCTTCTGTCTGCTTCCTTACCCTCCTAGATCTGGTGATGTATCAGGACTCCCTTCTTTGGCTTCCTCATTTCTGCTTCATGCTTTCAACACTACAACCTCCCTTGACTTTGGCATTCCCTGCAGCTCTGACATACACTCTCAGAGCCCCAACCATGCGGATCTAGGAGAGTGAGATTTAGACACGTTCCCCCAGCAGGTATATTAATTTTGCTTGCTCAAATTATCTGCTGTTATTTTTTGCTCACTTAATCTACAGATCCACTTTAAAATTTTTTTTTAATTTTTTTTTTCCAGCCAACTCAAAGCCAAAAAATTTAATAGTCATTATGCAAGGGGAGGGGAAGCAAAAGGAGCACAGGTGGTCCACAGAACAGGACACAGGAAACCTCAAGCTATGAGGTCAATTTTTGATTAAGTGGAAAACTGAGGTGATCAGACATATATGACACTAATGGATAGCTCGGAAATACTTAGAAGGGCTGAAAGAGGGAGGAACAGATGGTAAGGAAACAAATTAAGGCTGCTGGGGAACCTGAGTCCATGTTAAGCTTAAGTTGACTGTAAAGAAAGCTTTTTTTTTTTTTTTTTTAATTTTTAAAATGCAAGTTAGACATGGGGTGGAGGGTCAGACAGGTGAAGACAAGAATTAAGCGATAGAAAGCTCTAAGGATACTAGCTCCTGGGCACCCAGGGTGCAAACTGACTTGTGGCCATATAATACTAATGAAGCCACACTGCTACTTGTCACTTAAGGCAGGAAGCACACAAAGGAAGTGATGGAAATTGTAAGCCTGCATCCTTATTTACAACATGAAAGCCTCTCCCTCTGCTTCTCAATCATCAGTAGGCACTACTGTGATCTAGTGATGGTTACAACCCACTCTTTAAAGGCAAAAGCATAAGATTTATAGGGAAAAGCTTCGGCTTTTATAAATTCACTATCAAACACACATCAAGTTGGTTAAAAAAAAAACCTTGTAATATTTTTGCATGAGAATCACTGCAAGGTACAAGGTGTCAACCAATCACTTTGGGTCACAAAAGGCCAATCCACATATTGTAAAGGCTTACACAGCATTAGGTTCCAAAGTGTTGGTGTAGACAAAAAGGCTGAAAAGGAAGTTCCAAGTACTTCTCTTTTCAAACAGCAAAGAATAAAAGACATTTTACCTTTCATGCTTAGACTTTTATAGGAATACTTAACGGTAAGGAACAATACACAATTACTCAAAACGATACTGATGGGGTTCAAATAATGCACAATTAAGTCTTTCTCAGACTCTAAGATACTTAGAAATATATTCTAATTTGTTGCTCTCTTCCTCCTCCAAAAAAAAAAAAAAATCAGTACCAGGTAAGGTACCTCTGCACAGTAAACTGTAATTGTATATTAAATCCAAATATATGTGATTACTGTTTTGCTATGATATGCTATTTTATATACATTGCAGGGAACATTATATATAGGCTACAGAAGTGTCATTTACATTTGACTGGGGCTATTTCTGTAATCTCAAAAACTTCTAGGATTTTCCCTCAATAGATTACTCAGATGAAAGGTATGTGCTATAGCTTTCCCACATGCATACACCGATGTGTGATGGGGGAGAGCTAAAACCAAAGGAGTTTCCACCTTTGGTCTCTTTTTAGTCTGTGTTGTCTGATATTAAAAGTCAGGTGTGTACATGCCAAGGTAAGTTTCCTTCTGACATTATTATGGATTGGTTTGAAGTCTCTGATTTAGTAGGGGTCAAGTTCTAAATGAAGGTTTCCTAACCTTTGTACTTGTGTTCTCAGCCGGTGTGAGTATTCTGGTGTCTAGCAAGGGATAGGCGATCAGTGAAAAGCTGCCCACAGACATCACATTTGAAGTACTTGTCATCGGCCCTATCGTTGTCACTAGTGCTGGTGCTGGCATGTTCAGTGTAGCGTGAGCTTTCCCCATAGACATTTCCAGGCTCAAATATTATCACCCTGGCATGGGTTTTCAGGTGCTCACCATAGGCTGAGTTGGAAGTGAAGGTTTCTCCACATTCCCTACAGTCATAGTATGGTTCTTCAACTTGAATCTCTTGATCTTCACCTTCTTCTTCTGGGTCTTCGATCCCTGCCCCATCTGGCTCATCAGCATCTCCCTCTGGCTCTTCAGCCTTTCCCTCTGGCTCTTCAGCTCTTTCTTCTGGGTCTTCAATCCCTGCACCATCTGGTTCATCAGCATCTCCATTGGGCTGTTCAGCCTCTCCGTTGGGCTGTTCGGCCTCCCCATTTGGCTCTGCAGCCTCCCCATCTGGCCCTTCAGCCTCTCCATTGGGCTCAGCAGCCTCCACATTAGGCTCAGCAGCCTCCACCTCTGGCTCAGCAGCCTCCACCTCTGGCTCAGCAGCTTCTACATTTGATCCCTGGATCCTCAGAACTTCTCGTGGAACAAGGACATTGGCTTCAACCTCCTGGGCTCCTTCTTCTTCTTCTTCTTCGAGATGAAGCTTCTGATGTTTAGTGAGAACTGTGTTATGAATGAAGGACTTCCCACAGTCCTTGCATTCATAGAATGGTGAATCTCTTTTGGGGGGCTCAGTAAGAAATGAGGTGTGAACGAAGGAGGCCCCATAATCATAAGGCTCATCCTTCTCATGAATTCTCATGTGCTCCCTAAGGTCTGACTGATTGAGGAAGGATTCTCCACATGTTTTACATTCATAGTGTTTCTCTTCAGTTTGACTTCTCTGAAACTCAGTAAGGGCTAAGCCTGGACTGACTGCATCTTCACTTCTCTGGCCCTGCTCCGGCAAATCCTCTCCAGTATGAATTCTCATATGTTCACTAAGGACAGAGCCATGAATGAAGTCTTGTCCACACACGTGGCATTGAAGGGATGTTCCTGCAGGAGGATTCTTCTGTGGGGCACGAGGCCTCCGTGGGTTAATGACCAAGGGTTGCATAAAAGGCTCATCATACCTTCTATGGCCAAAGAATTGATCTTGCTCATGGATTTTCTGATGCTCAAAAAGGAATGAGCTATGAACAAAAGATTCCCCACATGCAGGGCATTCATAGAGCTGCTCTCCAATATAATCTTTCTGATATTCGCTGACAGAATGGGTATGGATTACAGAATGTGTGTACTCCCGACTATCGATGAGATACTCTCTGCCATGAACCTTCTGATGATCCTTAAGGTCTGCACGATCTGCAAAGCCCAGCCCACAGTCCTTACATCCATAGATTGTGTCTTCAGGCTCATCCTGCTCGTCCCGCTCATCTGGCTCATCCTGCCGAGGCTCTTCTTGCCGAGGCTCTACCTGCCGAGGCCCATCGAGGCCTATGCCCTGAATAACAGAGTTTCCAAAGAGCTTCCGACCATGGAATTCTTCTCGGGCATAGATTTTCTGATGCGCACCAAGCTCTTCAATGGTGGCAAAGCATTCCCCACACTCCTTACATTTGTTGCGCACTTGCTGTTCAGCATAACTCGTCTGTGCCTGCTCCTCGGTGTAACTCATCTGTGCTGGTTTAGTGTAATTCATCTGTGCTGGTTTAGTGTAACTCAGCTGCATTGGGTGTTCAGAGTAACTTATCTGCACTGGGTGTGCAATGTAACTTGTCTGTGCTGGCTGTTTAGCGTAACTCGCCTGTGCTGGCTGTTTAGCGTAACTCGTCTGTGCTGGCTGTTCAGAGTATCTCATCTGCGCGGGATGTTCCGCGTAACTTGTCTGTGCTTGTTCAGCGTAACTTGTCTGAGGGTCGGTAGAGGCTAAGCTGCGAATTACAGATCGTTCATAGTTTTTACTTCCAGAAGGTTTCTTTCTATCATGAATCTTCTGATGCTCAGTGAGGTCGGAGCTACGAACAAAGGATTCTCCACACTCTGGACATTCATAGAACTTCTCTCTAGGGCGAAATGTTTGAGGTTCACCAAAACGTAGGGAGTGAATTACAGAGGTCTCATAGTTCCTACGCTCAATGTTTTTTTTCTTAGCACGAGCCTTCTGATGTTCGCGGACATTTGAGCTGGGAATAGACGACTCACTGGACCCCTGACTAGTAAGACTTTTCTGAGGTTCGATACGAGATACGCTTTGTATAACAGAGTCCTTGTAGTTGTTACTCTTAGCCCCTTCATAAGCGTTCTCTCTGGCAGGAGTTTTCTGTTGCTTATCACGAAGGTCTGAACTGTAAGTGGAAGATTCTCCCTTTTCATCACATTCAATGACTTCATTTCCATTGCAATTTTTGGGAGGTTTGAAAGCAGCTAAGCTATGGATAACAGACCTCTCATATTTCTTTCCTTCGGAATTCTCTCCAGCAGGGACTTTCTGATGTTCAGTAACACCTGAGCTCTGAATGGTAGACTCTGCAATCACTTGTGGTTTACTCGGCCCTACTGCACTATGACTTTTCTGAGCTTTAGCAAAGGCTAAGCTATGAATAACAGACCTCTCATATGGTTTCCTCTCACAGGCATTTTCTTTAGCAGGAATCTTCTGGTTGTCATCAGGGTTAGAGCTGATGGTGAATGCCTTCTCATTCTCCTCATTTTCAGGTGGTCTTGTTATAGTATGACTCTTCTGAGATTCAGTGAAGGGCACGCTATGAATGACAGACTTCTCGTATCCCCTGCCTTCAAAGAGGTTCTTTCGAGAATGAATTTTCTGATGCTCACTGAGGTCTGAGCTTTGCCTAAAGGCATCCCCACCATCTTTAAAGTCATAGAGCTTCTCTTTTGAGTAAGATTTCTGACGCCTTTTAAGGGACTGACCAGGAATAAAGGTTTCCTCGCACATTTTACCCTTATTTTCAAATAGGTTTCCTCTAGTATGGGTCTTCTGATGTTCTTTCAGGGATGAGCTATGATGGAAGGTCTCCCCACACACCTTACATTCATACATTTTCTCTTTACCATACATTTTCTGAAGCTCATTAAGGGGTGGGCTAGGTTTAAAGGCTTCCCCATGCTCATTATCTTTGTCATCTCTACCATGGGTTTTCTGGTGGTCAATCAGGGCAGAACTATGAAGGAAGGTTTCCTTACATACCTTACATTCATAGAATTTATCTTTTCCATATATTTTCTGAAGCTCTCTGAAGGTTGGGCTAGGCATGAAGGGCTCCTCATACTCCTCGTCATTACATTCTGCAAGATGCTCTCTAGCATGAATTTTCCGATGTTCGGCAAGAGCGGCACTCTTATTGAAGGTTTCCCCACACTCCTTACATTCAAAGCGTTTCCCCCCAGCCTGACTTTTCTGAACCTCACTGACAGCCACACTATGAATAAATGATTCACCATACTCATACAGATTCTCTCTAGTATGCATGATCTGATGTTCAACAAATTCTGAAATCACACTGAAAGACCTCCCACACTCATCACACACATAGGGCATTGCCCCAAAATCAAGTGGGTGCGACTCGGTGAAGGAGGGGGCGCTAAGGCTGCTCATGCTCATGGCTTTTCTCATTTCACTACATTCAAAAGGTCTCTTCCTTGCATAGCCTTTCTGCTCATGAACGGAGCCCTTCCCATCAGTGTCAAACTGATAGCGCCTTTTTCTTTCAAGAACTCTCTTTTTGGAAACAAGACTCGAGTTAAAATTATAGCTTCCCCCAAAGGCATTCCCTTCATAGCCCCTCTCCTGAATCACCGACTCCCTCTTGTTGAATGAAACTTCTTTCCAATCACTATCTGGCCTTCTAGGGAACCTCTGCGACCGATCATTAGATTCCCTGGCCCTTCCCGATTTGGAATTGCGTGAAACATCCTTGATGAATTTTTCCATTATCACCCCGTGGGAAGATTCATCTTCACAAATTCCCCGCCGATGGGTCGACTTTTTGGTTTCAGGCATGGTTTTTAGACCTGAAAAGAAACCCCAAATATAAATACTCCCTAGTCCCTGTATGTGTGAGAAATAACAGTGGGACTTCTGAGATGACAGCGTGAATATAAAATGTAAGAGATTTACCAATACGTACAGACAGCTCCCATCTCACTACCTAAAGTGGCCACTAGCTGTGATCTGCCTAGTGCTTACCTCGACTGGTGCTCGGGTAGGCACTTCTCTTTGACCTCGATGAATGCCCTTGTGTCATGTGGGAGTGGCCATCGTCTTCAGCAAGCTGAACCCCTGTTCACAAAAATAATATGACTTATAGCTTATATAGTGAAGTTGGGTACAAGACTCATCACCATAAGATGGTGTCTACCTTCCTACAAATCACTAAACAGGAGATAGCCCATACCCAACTCCTCGAACGTCTTCTATGTGCAGTCCCACATCCTTACTGTCCACTTCTCAGCCCATTCTAGCCTGAATTTTTTTTTAAAGATTTTATTTATTTATTTGACAGAGATAGAGACAGCCAGCGAGAGAGGGAACACAAGCAGAGGGAGTGGGAGAGGAAGAAGCAGGCTCCCAGCAGAGGAGCCTGATGTGGGGCTCGATCCCACAACGCCGGGATCACGCCCTGAATTTTAACTAATTCTCCTGACTCCCCCTAGAAATCTGTACAGAGACCACCCATGTCCTTAAACCCAGTGCAACCTTTTTATTCTTCACCCTTTCATAACCGCCTTTTAAATCCTGACACCCTCTTTTTCACTACCTGCCATGGTTCTCTTCTTCCTTGACTCTTTTCTCCAGCTGTTCTCTGAACACCAGAGCTCTCCAAGGCTCCACTGCCTTGCACGGCTCTCTCCCCCCAGCGTTAGACCTGCACAGCCAATTGCCCACTATGACTGGAGCTAGATGACACTGAGGACAGTCCAAACGGGAACTCAGGATCCCATTCTACATGTGTATTTAAAAATCTTCACTGCAGGGGTGCCTGGGTGGCTCAAGCGTCTGCCTTTGGCTCAGGGCGTGATCTCAAGAGTCCTGGGATCAAGCCCCGCATCGGGCTCCCTGCTCCGCTGGGAAGACTGCTTCTTCCTCTCCCACTCCCCCTGCTTGTGTTCCCTTTCTCGCTGGCTGTCTAATAAATAAATAAAATCTTAAAAAAAAAAAAAAACTTCACTGCCACCTCTCTAGAAAAAAGTACCAACTCTTGTGGCAAGAGATACCTCCCCATTCTCTTCCACCTTGTACAATACACTCTTCACCCAAAGCCAGAATGATTTCTCAAAAACATAAATCTCATCATTTACTTCTCTCCTTGAAATATTTCAAAGGCTTCTTATTACCCTTATTGAACTTTAGTTCAAATATATTAACATCAACTCTAATATCCCACATCTTTAAGAATAAGGTGACAAAAAGCTTCAATGACTAGGTCTGGAGTAACTGACAGAAGCAGCTGCTTACCCAGAGAGAGCAGCTTCCTATAGTTCTCCATGTTGTCCTGAATCGGGTTCTGAGGCTTCCTGTCCTCAGTCAGGTTCACAACATCCTGGTATGACACTGCATCCTAAAACACCAAACACAGACCTCTCAATGGAGTCTTTCCACGGGCATCCAAGAGAGAAGAATTCTGGCAACATGGGTGCTACACATACAAAGATATGTAGAAAGTGCTCACAGTGTTTGGGGTTCTGAGTGATCCAAGGCAAGTTTTACTACGGACCTACTTTGTACCTACCTTGGCGCTATACTCTGAGGAAGATCCAAAAGACGTATGACACATATTCCTTGCCCTCATGCAGCTTATAATTTGGTTGGAGAGAAAAGACTCATGAAACAATTAGAGAACAATAAACAATAAAGTGGGGTACAGATAATCAGTGCTAAATAAGTTTGGTAGAGGGACAGCTCAGGGTTTTATAGAAGGACTTGGGTGGGACCTTAAGTGTTAAGACTTTGACACAGAGGAAAGGTTGGGGGGGAGAGCTTCAACAGGCCAAACATCAATTATGTGTGGCATATACAAGGACAGAAGGAAAACGTGTTTCGGCAGCCATCTGGTCAGGATCTGTGACTTAAGCCTCCCTCCACGGTCCCACTCTGTCCTGTGCTCACCTTCAATGTACAACATGGATACATGGTGGGCTCTTCTAGGTGTGGACAAGTTCCAAATAACCCAGATGTAACTTTAAATACGGAATGCCTTCATTTTATAGCTGCCTCTTCCACTTTCACGGCTACATCTTTAAAAATAATTTTAAAATTCCCTGCATTACTCAGAAGAGTCTCCTATGCAGGATCTCAAAGGACCTTTTCTTACTGCTGCACTAGAATGTCACTGGTCTCAGGGAAGCATGGTCCCAGGGAGTACCTCACCAAGGCCTGGAGACAGACTTAAGGATGGACACAGCACCATGGGAAGCCCGCAGGTTTTGGAGCCAGAGAACACTCAAGGGTCAAAGGAGAACTGTACCATTTATGAGCCATGCAACCTTGGGAACAGAAATCTTTCTGAGCCTCAGGTTCTTCATCTGTAAAACGGAGAGTTAGGCATCAACCTGCCTTGCAATACTGTGGGTGAGGATTTTCTGCAATGTGATGTGTTGTTTAAACATCAAGAAAAATTACATAAAAAAATGTAAATCACTATGTAAAGATATCTTGATACTAAATTTATTACAGTTTCTTTCTGGGAAGTGGCATTATAGCCACGTGAAATATAGCAAAAAAAGTGTGTGCACAATTAGGTGTATCTCCGATGGAGAAAAATAAATAGGCACATATACTGGGATTTAAGAGGAAAGCCTCATTTATGCAACTGCCAACATCCAGTGATAAAAAGCAAAAACCACACCCAAAACTAAGCAGAGCTTCAAAAATGAAATTCTTTCTAGGTCCAGGCTGAGAATTCCTAGAACAACAAATAAGCTACATAGCTCAGGAGGCACTGCAAACTCAGTATAACTGCCACCCCATAAAGCTAACTTGCATCATTTTTGCTGGGTGCCAATCTCCTATCCAACAGCAAGTTCAAGAGCAAAAGCTATGCTATGCTCAGGTTTGTGACAGTGATTCCTAAGTCCCAGCACTGGTTTATTATACAATGAAGGAAAGTATGGGTGGGAACACGGATGCATTTCTGGCAAGAGGAGAGAAACCAGCTCCTAACTTGGGGGAATAGGAGAGAAACAGATGCGGTTAAGAACTTGGGGGGCACAGGGAGTCAGAAGGGTCACCAACCCTGGTGTTGACAGACCGCCAAGGATAATGGCAAAAAGGAATGGCTGTTTTTCATATCTTCTCTTCATCTGCCTGAGTAAAATAAACGCATGTTAAATTTTGAACTACATTGTTCCTATGAAAGAAAAATGACGCTCTGATTTAAATTGAAGTTAATCTATGTAAGTGGGCTTCTCTAAAGCCGTTGGTCACTTCGTATCTATAACCAAAATGGCATCTAAATTTGCACAAGCTGCAATCAAGCTACACTCGAATGGGCACCACGCAGAGAGCAGCGTGGAACCACTTCACTGTCACGGCAGGACCCACACACATAAGTGATTCAGAGATTTATGCACACTGCTAAAAGATGATGAGGATTTTGTTGTGTATACACTCAAGATATAATTTACATCTGCTGCAGCTGCTATTACTACCACACTGAGTTAGTAGCAATCAGTGGCTTCTAGACTTTTAGACGACACAGACATGGAGCCAACTCTTCTCAGTGCCAAGCGCAGGCATTTTTTTTAAGTAGGCTCCACACCCAGCATGGAGCCCAACTCAGGGATTGAACTTAAGACCCTGAGATCAAGACCTGAGCTGAAATCAAGAGTTGGACGCTTAACCAACTGTGTCATGCAGGCACCCCTCAAGGAAGGGCATTTAAAAAGCAAAATAAGACAAAAGCCAATTACCAATCTCCTATCATCTTCATTTCATAAGAGTATTGTAACACCCCCAAAATAAGGACACTTATATTTCTCATTTCCCCACATATCAGTGAGAACTTAGTTACCGTCTGGCACAGCAGTGCTTGGGAGCCACTGATATTCATCGCAAATGCGTATCAATGAGACTTTTTTTCCCTCCAAAAATCAAGTTTAAGAAAGAGTCTATGATTTAGTATTTTTGTCTAGATTCCTAAAATTTTGGTCGCTTTGGTTTCTTCAAGTAAGGCATCAAAATTAGTGACAAACTAAGTGTGTCACAGACTTAGATTGTTTCCCTGGCACAAGGACATTTGGGCTGGAGGAACTGAGTCACCTCTGACCCCACCCACCTTCTTCCATATCCCTTCTGCTGCTGCAGGAGCTCTGCTTTCAATAACTGGACACTACCCATCCTTCCTTCTCATACACACCTGTGGATCCTTGCTTGCCTTTAGTACATAGGACAAATGACAGACCTCTCAGGGTAGGATACAAAGCCCTCCATCAGCTGATCCCAACTCATAAATCTCACTGCAGGCATCATTACTAATGTATCTCAGTGCACTGGGGACAGAGCTGAGCTCTTTGGTTGGCTATAGGAAACCAGCGACCAGGCCTACTCATGCCTTAGGCTGTCTTGGGTCTCTTGTTCTCTGTGTTCTGGCCAACCTGGCCTTTGTTTGGTTCCTGCCTCAGAGCCTTCGCCTAGGATGTCCTGACCCTGACACTTCACCTAGCCAACTATTCCTGTCCTTCAGATGTCAAACTGTTACTGCCTTCAAGGTATGTCCTTTCAAATCCAAACCAAGACCCCCATGACAATTTCTTATTAGAACTCCCAATTTTTCCTTAACAGCACTCTGGATAAGCAGTCATATATGGTATTTATATGGACATTTATTTGTGGGATTGTTGAATGCCCTTCTCTGTTGTGAGGCTCAAAGTTTTCAGGGCGCCCAGGAAACTTTATCCCAGTCACTACTGTACTCCCTGACCTGGGAGAGGTCCCCAATAGTAAAAAGAGATACAGGCTCCATGCACTCAGCTACCCTTCTTCCTCTCAAAGCCCTTTCCATGCTGTGGCTCTCCTTTACAATGCCATGTTATAAGTGACCCTTCTCCTTAAAGGTCAGCTCAAATCCCAAGTCCTTTTTGCCTTCACTAACTTCCCCAGCACACTGCCTCTTAAAATTACTGCTGTAACTGGTGACAGGTAGGCTATGCCTACCACGTGCCAGGCATCATGTTAAGCACTTCATATATACATATGAATCACACTCACTCCTCCCAGCTGCCCTGCTGAGCCAATCGCCACATCCATCCTGCAGAAGAGGAAACTGAGGTTCAGCTTGTTTAAGTAAATGGTCCAAGGCTGCACACCCAACAGGTGGCAGAGCTGGGCTTCAAACCCAGCTCTCATTGGCTCCAGAGCCTCTGCTCTCACTTGCCAGTCTGCTGTATGGCTTTGAAACTTCTCTGGCTCCCCACAGTGGGCCGGCCAGAAAGATCTCCAGAATAGTTCTGCTTCCCTGGCCCAGTAGGGAACAAAGCACGACTCAGATGCTGAGTGGAAAAGTGTTCCCTCTATGTGGATAAATGAGAAAATAGGCAGGAGTCATCCCAGCCACTTGCCACCTCTGGGGGAGGATGGGCCTGGGCTCCTTGTAGAGAGTAACTGCCCCCTCCCTACACCCAGCAGGGATTCTAGGGAGCAGATGAACACACCCTCTTGGGAAAGAAAGGCATCTCTGCCATGAAAAGAAGATGGCCTTTCCAGAAAGAGAGGAAACCTAAGCATACCTGGGATCTTGACTCATAATCCATCACGGAGTCCCTACGTTTGCGCTCTCTTTCCATCGCAAAAGCTGTTTTCTCCATCAGAGGAAGGGAAAGATCCCGTTGAGGAAGTCCTGGGAAGAGAAAAGGCATCATGAAGGAATGAGGCCCAGTCTAACCCTGCATGCTCATCAGGGACATCAGAGCGTGTGACTTACTGTTTTTGGGATTCCTGGTGTATGGCCAGCGGTCTCGAGACTCCAGGTCTCTGCTTCTGCCTCTCCGCTCCCGTTCCCAATCTAGCTCCCAGTCCCGATTCCGGTCCCGGTCCCAGTCCTGGTCCCATTCCCGGTCCCGGTCACCTGAGAAAGCCAGACATTCAAGGAGTTAACAAAATGCTCTGACACGTGTTCTCCCTTCATGTGTACACATACCACTTAGGAAAGGAACACTATCCTTGTTCCTCCCTTGAGGAAATGGATCCCACACTGACATCTCCAGACTCCTAAACATGATCTGGGCTCTTCCTATTACCCTAGATCTGGAACACCATTTCTGGAGGCTTTGCTTAAATGGGGCATACCGCAAAGCAAGTTCCAAAGGTTGGTTTAGAGGTTAGTCCCCCTTCAAACACTTCTGTTGGTTTCCCAGTTCCTATAAAGTCAAAAAGTTCACTGAAGAACCTTTAACAAATAAAATAGCTTTTAGAGACAAAGTAGTAATGACTTTGCTCCTCTTGGGGAGGCTGTGGGCATACCTTCAAACAGCCTGCTGCAAATGTCCAAGAGCTTTAAATACTATCTCATTATTTATTTATTTATTTATTTATTTATTTATTTATTTATTTAAAATTTCTTTCTTTTTTTTTTTTTTTTTAAGATTTTATTTATTTATTTGACAGAGATAGAGACAGCCAGTGAGAGAGGGAACACAAGCAGGGGGAGTGGGAGAGGAAGAAGCAGGCTCATAGCGGAGGAGCCTGATGTGGGGCTCGATCCCAGAACGCCGGGATCACGCCCTGAGCCGAAGGCAGACGCTTAACCGCTGTGCCACCCAGGCGCCCCTCTATCTCATTATTTAAAAAGAAAATTGTAGGGGTGCCTGGGCGGCTCAGTTGGTTCAGCAACTGCCTTCGGCTTCAGCAACCTGCCCAGCCAGGATCCTGGGATCAAGTCCTGTGTCAGGTTCCCTGCTCAGCAGGCGAGTGTTTCTCCCTCTCCCTCTGCTCACTCACTCTCTCTCTCAGATAAATGAATATAATCTTTTAAAAAAAATTGTATTTCGGGGCGCCTGGGTGGCACAGCGGTTGAGCGTCTGCCTTCGGCTCAGGGTGTGATCCCGGCGTTATGGGATCGAGCCCCACATCAGGCTCCTCCGCTATGAGCCTGTTTCTTCCTCTCCCACTCCCCCTGCTTGTGTTCCCTCTCTCGCTGGCTGTCTCTATCTCTGTCGAATAAATAAATAAATAAAATCTTTAAAAAAAAAAAATTGTATTTCATGCCATATACTGGTGTCTGCTTTGGTGTTAAAAATGTCTCATTATGTCATCAATTAATTTACTTTCCCCTCAGATCTGTGTGTAGCAGCAGCTGCCCTGGGGAAGGTGCTGCTGTCTTCACCGAAGGCTTCATGCCCACCGTGTACTTTTATATCATGTGGCAGACTTGGTGAAAGGGGAAGCTAGACTGAAGTCTGGAAGCATGCCCCAACGGGGGGTGCGGGGCATAACCGGACAGGGTTACTCACTGCAGAAAGAAGAGGCGGAGCGTGGTGGCGGGGACTCTGCTCCCTTCCGGCTCATGCTGTCTTCGCTGCGGAGGTCACTGTTGTTGTCGTCTGAGAGGACACCAGACACTGACTTAATGAGCTATCACCTCTTGCCTGTGTTTTCGAAATAGCTCCTCCAAGCGGAGTCTGCCCTTGCCCCTACTGCACTACCCCCCACCTCAACAGGAAGCTGGAGTGATCAGATCCTCTCATTTCTTAGCTTCCTTCTGCTCCTGGGCCGGCAAGTGGCTGAGACTGCTCTCCCTCCTCACCTCTAAACAGCAGCCACAGACAACTTTCTGGGGTAATACACCCTCTGTTTCACAAAAGGGAGCCTGGACTAGAGTTGTCAGGCCCACAGAGGCTCACCAGTTGCTCATGGAGGCCCTCAATGAAGTGTTACTTTTCCTTTTCATATCACCTTAGGGTGGTGGTTCTTAACCAGGGCATTTTACTCCCCAGGGGACATTTGTCAACATCATGTTGTGGTTGTCACAGCTGGGGAGGTAATGCAACTGGTATCCTGTGGGTAGAGAGGGGCCAGAGATGTCACTGTATGTCCTACAACAAGCCCCCCCTCCCAAGGAGAACAATCCAGCCTTGAACACCAACAGTGCTGAGGCTGCGAACCCCAGGAACTCACAGCTCCCCGACGGCCTTCACCACGCTCTACAAAGTCTCACCTCCTGGCTCATACATGCCCTTGTAATTTTCCAGCAGAGTAACTAGCTTCTCACAGTTCTCTGGCTTTTTTGCCCGCACCCAAGGCTTTATCTTTTCTGGAAGGATGGTCAGGTACTGCTCAAGGACCAGGAGCTCGATGATCTCCTCCTTGGTGCGAGTCTCCGGCTGCAACCAATCGAGGCAGAGGTTTCGGAGTTTGAACAGCGTCTTCCGAGGCCCAACAAACTCCACGTAGAGGAAATTCCGAAACCTCTGATGAAAGAATTCAGGGTCAGTGGCACCTTCTCTTACGGTGGCATCCGGCTCCTTAGTCAAGTCACTGTCTAGCTCATACAGATCTGGGGCCCAAGACTTCTTGGGTTTGGTGGCAGACAAGTACTTTGGAGGCAGCATCTTTCTAAGTAAAGTTTTCACTGGAGGAACCAAACATGAGTCAACAGGAAAGACGCAGCAGCCTGTGACAGTCAGTACCCAGGGACCTGTAGATCGTAAGGAGATATACACATGTCCCAGAAGTTGAGCATCAGGCAGCAGTGTGGGGCTGCCCTACATGGGGCGTCAACAATGCTTTGCAAACAGGCCAAGGGGGCAGAGATGCACAAACCCACAATCCACAGACACACGCACAGCACACAAAGTCGGCCTCACACAGGAGCTACAAGCATGACTTCTGGGGACCACTCAGACCTGTTTGATGGTTAGCTCTGCTACTAACTGGTTTTGTGACTGCAGGCAACTCTCCAATGCCCTGGAGTCTGTCCCCTTATCTATACAAGGGGAACAAAAGCCCTCAGCCCTTTTAACACTGTGAGATTAAATAAGTTAATATTCTTAAAGGCCTAACTACCCAATGTCCACACATGGGAAATGCTCAAGGTGCTAGCCATTACTGAAAATGGAGGTCAATTTTTTTTCTCAGCAGAAATGGAAAAGAGGATATAGGGAATTAGGGCCAAGCCTGCCATTTCTCATGATTTCTGAACATCTCCATCATTGTCGAAGGTTCTACTGGCCAGAGTGGCGAGTTTGCAGGTATGCGCGGGAACCCTTCCCTCTGTACTGCACACCTTCTGATGAGGGCCTGTCCCAAAACCCAGCCTCAGGCTCTACTAACACACTTCCTCAGGTTGGTTTCCTGAGCTGTACTTATCTCTTAGGTGTTGCAAGTACTCATCACATTTATTTTTAAATACTGGAATTAATGTGCTCCTCTCCCCACAGCAAACTGTAAACTCTATTAAATGGTTTAGAGATGAATTTTTCTATCCCTGTATTGTCCAGTGCCTGCCTGACACAAAGTCAGGTATCAACAGTGAAATAACGTATTGAAAATAATGTACACAAACCCATTTTAGAATTGATTTTAGACACGGGCATGTGTTACTGTGTGCCTGCAGAAGCACAGCGAAGTTTCTGGGGAGAGAGAACATCCTGGGTTAACCTCTATGCCACTGCTTCCAAAAGAGCATTCTGGTGTGTCACCCCCCTCACCTGCCCACTCTTCTACCGGCCCCTTCTCGGTACACCCAACAACTTGGTGGGAAGCCCTGGTGGGCAGTACACTGAGGGGAAATTAAATGCAGTATTGGTGAAGACACAGAAACCCTATATAGGTGATAAACATACATTATTCACATCAACAGTAAGAATATGATAAAGTGGCCATCAGGCTTCTTCATGCTATTACACATTCTTTTGCCTTGATCAATCCTGCCAAAGTTTGTCTCAAAAGAACCAGCTTTGATAATCCTCTGTACCATCTCATTTATTTCCCTAGTTATCTTTATTTTTCTTTTATTACCTACCCCCTCTTTTTAGAAAAACCCTTTAGACTGAGTGTAAACGCTGATGTTCATCTTTTTTCTAATGTGGGCAATTAAGGGTACACCTTTCTCCCTGTGGACAGCCACAAATGGTACAAGGAAGTAGGCACTATGGGAACAAAATCTAGGTTTGGGTGGGTCAATTAACTCGTCTGACAGTTTTGTACTTCTGGCTTTACTTCCAGAGAAGAACAAAACCATATGCAGCAAAAATTCTCTGCTTTTGTTTTAAACGGAAACCAGTATGTTTAAAATTAAGGGTTTTTTTTTAATGTCTAAAGAGAAAATGAGGTGACTTGGGAAAATAATAAATGATTTGGGGATAAATGTAGCAAACTCTGCCATGCTGGGCTCCCCGGCAGTGATGGGCTTGCACTCTGCTCACGCACAAACTGCCCTCCCATACCCTCTCCACCACTGTCCCTGGGAACACCAACCCTCACAAACACACATCCATCATGAAGACCCTTGTGAATGAAGCACTGCCTCCCTCACTGCCCTGCCCTCCTTGAGAAGGACAGGTAGCAACAGAGAGGAAGGCACTAGGTAATTAATACCCCCTGGACAGAAGACTTCCAAAGGAGGGGAAGGAAAAGGGCAAGTGTCCAGGCTCTGGGGAACTGGTGTGATACTCTGGATGAGAGAACAGTCGATTTTATCTAGGACTTGGCTAAGAGGGACTGCCTCTGACAAGAGCAGAGTTCTCAAAAAGCAGCATGCCTGAATGGCAAAGATGAAAGGGCAGAAAGCCCAAGTCTGCTCTTTGGCATCCAGATTCCAGAGAAAACTCCAGTCCCCTAGAAAACACTAGTCCAACTTCTCGGAGGCAACAGAATACCTGTTTGGGAATAGGATCCTTTCTGGAACTTCAGAACAAGCAGCTATCCACAGGAACAGAGTGAAAATGCCATGGACCTGCAGACATTTTAAAGAAAAAAAAATACATGGAGAAATAAACACGGAAGAAATATAAAAAGAGGGTCAGAGAAATAATTCTCCAGATGGCTGTGAACTCAGCATTAGAGGTGAGGCCTTTATATATCATATTCAAGAAAAGGCCAATTCCCATGTCATATAAACCGACCAAAGAGAAATAAGAGAGCTTTCAAATTGTCTTTATGAAATCAGAGTAATTAAAAAACCCAAGATAAAGCTAGCTCTAACAAACCACAGACCAAACTCAGTTATACAAACAGACACAAAAGTCTTTAACACTATCACTGTTGAACATGATTCTACAGAGTTCTAGCCAATTACAACAAGGCAAGAAAAACACATCTGAGGCATAAAGAAAGAAAGATCTAAAGCGATCATTCACTTACATGTATCCACTCAGATACTGTGAATCAATGCAAACAAACCATACAATAATTTAATAAGGAAATCACTTATAACAGACTCCCTAAAAATATATCAATTATAAATTTTAAAAAAGGGAAGAGAACTCCCATTATAAAGATAGAAAAGATTTAATGAAAGACAACAGCAACCATGTGAATAAAATTACAAATTATATTATAATAAAAGGCAATAACTGGAGAGATACAATATAATTATGGGAGATGTATGGATCTACTGTGTCAAAGTTCTAAAACCTCCCCCAAATTAATCCATACTATATGGAACTTCAAAGAATATTAACATTGGGGAACTTGGCGATGGTTCTAAAGTTGACCTGCAAGAATTCCATTTGGATCAATATTTTAAAAATTCATATATCAAAAGGCCAACAAATCATACACAACATTTAAAAAATACTTTAACATAATCTCAGGGTAAGAAAGTTCTTTTATAACATGCCTAAAGGCAGAAAGACTATATAAAAATCACAAATAATGGTTTTGTGTATACCATCAAAGCCAAAGAAATAAAACGACAAAAAAGATGCACTTGTAACTTATGACAAAAAGAAAATGGATTCATTTAGGAATTTTAGTCTGAGTTGAACATATATAGTCGAGTATCCAGTACTGGCATGAAAAGTGGCACTTACAAACTAGTAAGGAATGTACGAATTTCTTTGGTGAATGGTATATTGGAAAACTAGCCATCATTCGCTTAGGGAAGAAGGTCATACTATATATAAAAACTGTAAAACTAAAATCAAAATTAGATAAATAAAAGATTATTTTTTATAATTATGGAACAGGGAAGGGCTCTTCTAACCTGACAATAAAATCAGGAGATATAAAGGATAACTTTGACTTAATAAATGTCCTTCTTTATTATGTTAACTTTTCTTCCCAGTAAGCATATATTTGAAGTATGAAGCACCAGTAAGTGAAAACTAAAAGAACTGTAGGGTTAAAAGGTTTGATAGGGAATCAACAATTTTTCTAAGAACATATAAATAGGCAAACCTGATCAGAAAGCAGAGGAAAATCTAGGGAAGAAATTTAAAAAGATTTAAGGAGCAACCTCCCATAAAATTTCCATGAGCAGTGAATTTACCATGTGATAAAAACCTTTCCAGAACACAGAAAAGAGATGGAGGACTTCCTATTCATTAATATGACCATTTAAATGCTCTTAAGAATCCTATCACAAGGTAGATGCCAAATTCTACACCAAAAATTCACTCATTTCTTTTCTCAAGAAATTCAGGACTAGAGTAAACCAATGTGATCTTCATTAAATGTACGTGTAGATTTTTCTAACCAGGGCAACAAAACAGCCCTCGGTCAGCAAGAACATTAAATTTTTTTTAAAAAAATTAACAGGAAAAGCTTAAAAAAAGAATCAGACCCTAACAACTCCTTGCCACAATGGCACAGGAAATTCATTTGAGATCTCAGAGTAAAAAAATAGCCTTGAGAACAGAGTAATCATAAAGACAGACAATATGTATGTCAGTATGAAGAAACTGGCATACTCACATAGTGCTTGTGGCAATATAGATTCTAGAAAGGGCAATTTGGATAACTTATCAAAATTTTAAATGTACATACCCTGTCCTATAAATTCTATTTCCATGAATTTATCCCAGAGATGTAATGACATATGTGCAAAATATATTCATTGAAGCACTGCTGACAATGCACAAAATATGGTACATATTCATATAATGACTATGGAACCTTTTAAAATAATGAGGCAAATTATAAATAAATGGATATGAGATGATCTCTAAGGTAGTTAAGTGCAAAATGGAAGACAACAATGTGTATAGCATTCTAAGAAACTACAAAAAGAGATGCATTTACTTAGACAATTTCTGTAAGGATATATATGAGACTATTAATAATGATTAACAGTGATTGCCTCTGGGGAAGGGAACTGGGGCCCAGGGAGAGAAGGGAAACTTACTTTTTCACTGTATATTCTCCTTTTGTTTTTTGTTTTTATTTTATTTTTTTACCATGAGCATGTATTACCTAGTCAAAAAAATAAATTCAAAGTTAAAACAAAACAATAAACAAAAGCACTAGAGGCCTTAGCGACTGTGCTGCCCACTGAGTGGGCGCACGCAACACTGACACCTTAACCCTGAGGGGGTCTTCTCCCTTCCCTGCCCATCCCACCCTGCTGGAGTCCAATGTCATACCCTAAACCAGATGGCAGTCAATTTAGAAAAACCCCAAAGAATCAACTTTGGAACTTCTGATACTCAAGAATGACATATGGAAATTGCAGCTGTTAAGTTGAATATACTCCTCAGGTCTCCAGCAATTATTAGTACATAAATGCAATGCCATTCCCTATCCTAGTGATTCCACCTCTGAAACCTAACTGATAGACCTATCTGTCCACGTGCACAAAGATACAGTTCTCAAGTGTGTTCACAGAGGCACTGTTTACAACAGCAAAGAACAGGTACAGGGAGGAGAATGCTCAAGCAGAATTCCAACGGCAGGGACCACTGAAAGACCTCGGCAGATGTGAAAATAAAAACAGGTAACAAATTTTCTGCAACACTATAAAAAGCAACCAAAATAAAAACAAACTAGAAGAGGAGGTGGAAAAATATTTTGCAACATAGATGAAAGTTAATATTTGAATGTGAAAAGCTCTTAGAAAGCAGTAAGAGAAAGGTAAGTGTCTCAACATGAAAATAAAAATACACAATTCATAAAATCAGTGATAAGATCAGTCACATCAGAAATCAAAGAGATGTGAAATACTGCAGTGAATATTTTTTTGGCTTATCAAATGGGCAAATATTTCAAAAATAAAAATCAAAATGAAAAACTGATGTTGGTGAGAAGCCAGCTGGTGCAGACATCAGCCATGTTTCTGGATGCCGTTTCAGCATACGGTTTAAAAACATTAAAAATGCCCACTCTTTTTGAACCGCCAAGTCTCCATTTAAGGACAGTCAAGTAAATAAAATATTAGTAAGAAAAAAATAAGAGCTAAACAGTTGGCTGCCCACTACAATTAAGTCCTTATATGTGTATCTGATTTCCAGTTTATAAAAGCTAACACCTGCAGAGCTAAAAAGCTGCTGCAGTAAATGACGGCTTGTAACACCATTTTACACATGGAGCCAAGGGAAGGGACAAGCACATGTCAGAGTATTATGCTGTCAATGTGTTATTGTATAACTGCAGTCCTACCAGAGTCATCAAGCGTCAAACTCAGGAAAAGGAAAGACTGGTCAACGTCCTCCTATAGGGGTACGCGATAGCCGGTGAGCCCTGAGAGATGAGGTTAGGTGCCCTGCTGGCCAAGTGACCCAACCTTTACCCTTGACTCACTCTGTCCTCCATTTGCAATCCAAAGGGCAACTAAGAGTGGGGCCAGATATGCTGAGTTAGTACCTGCCAGGGCCCCATACTCACCTTACCCTCAGGAAGACCCAGATCCCACGTGAACTCGTCCTGTGACAGCGCCTCTGGCCAATCAAAAGCATAACTGCTCTACCCACTTCGCCCCCACTTCCCCAGTCCAGCTTCTGCCTCCATGGCAACAGCCACGCCTACCATTGAAGAAAACAGAAGATACAGGTTTGGAGGTGGCTGAGATGAAAGCATCAAAAAGGAGTTGGCTAAAGGTTTGCCTGATACGATCACATGAAATGTTGAGGCTGAGGGGGGAACCCTCCAAGGACAGCCCAGAAAGGCCAACAATAACAATTTACCCATTTTATGAGAGATATGCTTGAAGATGCATGAACCCAGTAGAAACGAGAGTGCCCGCACTTATACCCAAAGTCCCTGAGGGCAAGGCCTCTGTTGCCTTTTCCATCATTGTATTTTATCTTGACAGGACTGGCACAGAGAAATTGTTCAATAAATATTTGTTTGCACTTAAATGCAAAAATGTTTAATAAATCCAATCTAGAAAAGTCTAAATAATCCGTGACAATGAAAGCCTATTCCAGGAAAACAAGGAAGATACCCCAATTCCAGTGGACTGTTCTATATGATCAACTAAAGGGGGAAGGGAGGGGACCCCGTGAGCATTGTCATACGTTTAAAAGCATTTGCAAACTTCAGTAGGCTCTCCTCATATATTCTTAGCAAAAGTAAAACCAGGAGACCATTTAAGAATAAAGATTTATCTCAAATAAATGCAAGGAAGCACATTAAACACTGAAACTATTCCAACTAAAGGTGGGGACAAGGAAGGGAGGTCCTCCACCACAACTACCATTCAACACTATTCTGGAAAAAAACCTAGCAAACACAACTGAAGAAAGAAAAAATAAAAGGCATCATGTGGAAAAAGCATTACTTTGAGCTGAAAAACCTTGTGAATAAATACAAGAAAAGAATCCCACTAATAACAAAATAAATTCCCATAAATTCAACAAAGTATTTGCAACTCCAAACAAAAATTTTTAAATGTACAGGGGAACATAAAACAAGTCCTAAATAAATGAAAACATATGTTTTCAGATGGGAATGTGGAAATTGTTGTCAATCCTTCTCTGAACATAAATTAAAATTCATTAACAGGGTGGGGAGCTTCGACAAAATGAGAATCCAGTTCCTCTAGATGAATAAGTGTACAAAAATAACAGGAGAATTTTGAATAAGGTATATGTGTGGTGGGAGCAGGGGGGTGTCTGTAAAATGACCCAAACATATGAAAACATGAAGTATTCTTTCCAACACAATGATGCGAGTGTTAGAACAAATAACACTAACAGAGCTAACGCAGTCCAAAAACTGACTTGCATGGAAGTAGTAATATACATGTGGGATTTAGTTTATAACAAAGAAAGGTCTTTCAGTCAGGAAAGCATTAACTCTTTAAATACAAACTATGAACTTTCTGGGGACTAAGTAATAAAGTAATTTTAACAAAAGTGATAAGAGGAGATGGCCAACACTTTAATTTCTGCCGGTTATTCAAGTACGCTTTCCAAGAAGGTTGGAGATAGCCTTTGACATTACGAAAGAATAATAAAACCAGTGTTGGTGTCTGGCCTCCTGACAAGAAATTCTGTATTTCAACACATCACTGGAAAGCTAAGTCCACTAAGGCCAGTAACAAACATACTTTGTTCACACCAAAATAAATCAGCGCACTCAAAACACAGCATTCCTCCAAAATTTAAACAGACAAAATCTTTAGTAGAATGTTACGTAGCCATTAAGCCATGTTTTCAAAAAGTTTTATCATTTTATTTTCTGATTACAAACATAGAAGACAGTAGAATGTTCAATTATAGAGTATTTAATGTAGAAACTACAAGCCATACACATTGATCAAATTTGTTGCTGTACTAAAACTTCTAACATCCAGGTACGGAGTAGCAGCTTTACCCAAATGAGATCACATTAGGAGCTCTGCATGAGTGTGCTTTTTATTTTTATTTTTTTGTGTAAACTTTCCGCCCAACGTGGGGCTCGAACTCACAACCTCAAGATCAAAAGTTGCATGCTCTGCCCACTGAGCCGGCCAGGTGCCCCTTGTGTGTGCACTGTAAAACCTAGTAATTCATGATGGTTATCTTTCTATACTAGTACACACAGATCTACATCATTCTTTCTAAAGGCCACATAGTATTACATTCTACAGACACACTGGTTTATTTAAACTTGAGAGAAACCACTAATGTAAAAAAAAAAACTTTTGAAGCATTAAATTAAGGTATAAAATTGTACAGCACACGTGGCATTTATATGTATGTAAAAAAAAACAATAAAATGTTCACATAAAGGAATATAATGCAGTTCTTAGAAAGCAATGCTATAGATGGAAATGTATTTATATGGAAATTCTTTTAGACACCATTAAACAGCTACAAAGCAGTACGTGTACACACACAAGAAACACACCCATGTAAATGGAGACTGAAAACGTGGTGGACACATTCTATGAGCTCTCCAGATGGTATATCACATGCTCCCCCCCAACCATTGTTTCACATCCTACAAACTGCACTCTTGTAGCTTGAGTTTGAAATGTTAATGAACTGGGTATGATCTCACGTGTTAAAATAAAAACACACACTAAAATAAACTACATAGATATTTAAACATGTGGAAGCATGTATAAACTAAATCAGAAAAAAACTTCCACATTAAAACTTGTATAAAGACTTCATAAACTGGGGAAAATTTTTAAAAATGTAATAAAAGATACTTCCATTTCTTTTGGTATTTTAGTTCAAATGTTATCCTAAGTTCGTAATTGAAAAAAAAATTTGAATATAAAATTTGGAAGTAAATTCAATTGCTGTTTGTCTTGCCTTTTCCTTTCTGCTTATTACCGCTTATCAGCACTCCCTCTGCTGTGGTGGTCCTCAGGACATGGCCCCTGCTTACTCTGACACTTCATTTTCCCCCTCAGGCCACCTCATATTGCTCTCATGGAGTCCTCCACTATCTGTACACCCTCCTCAAGCCCATGCACCACTTGATAGCACTCCACACGCAGGCCCTCCCCTCTGTCCTACAGTGCAAACTGAATTCTAGCCACATGGCACACCCATCACCTTTTCTGACTTGGAGGTGGACCCTCACACAGCCCTAATTACTGAAGCCTATGCATTTCCCTCTGCTCTCTGTGGAGTAGTAGGTGGGTTAAGTAGTAGCCAAGGGCAGGATCTTAAAAGGTCTGAACACATTTGGCAGACACAGGGAAAGGTGCAGACACAAAGGGATCGGCCTGACTCTGGTCCTAGGGGCCAAGGGAGGGANNNAGAGGAGACAAATGATGGAAACTAGTCTCACTCTCCACCCTGGGTGGAAGGGCTTACAGATTTCTTGCTGTTCTTTAACCTCCAAATATCTGTTCTTACACACACTGGACATCTAACCATGAAATGTTACATGTGTTATAAGCATTTTACGTGGAGTAAATTTCAGATATGAGCTTGACCACCTAAAACCACAGGGCAGTGATGCTATTAGAACAGTGTCGCCATTGTGGTTTATACCGCAGTTTTAGTGCTATTCTTTAAATGTTTTAAAGCACTTTACTTCTCCACTTCATGAATAGAAAACAAAAATATGCGTCTCACAATTAACAAAACTGAAATAAAGATGGAATTCATCAGGCATCCCTGCTATAAGCATGGTGTCTTTGGCCTCAATCAAAGGATCAATAGGTCAAGTGTTCAACTGAACTGGGAAAAACTCAATTAAAGAACACATATCAGAGGCTTGGAAACGTGAGTGGACGTGTAAGGAGAGATAAAGAAATCCTATGACCCCACTGTTTGACCTCAGGCTCCCCATATCCCATCAGTTGAGATAGAAGCTCCATGAGAGTTCTTCAACCCCATCTCTACTTACTTACTTTGGTCCCTCATCACGGTGCACCTAGATTCAGCCCCCTCACTCATTCTACCTACCTCATCCGAGGGGGCTGGAATTGAGAACTTTAAAGTCAGGAAGCGAGGAAGTTACTTTCTTCGTTTCTCAGGGACAGCATGGTGTGCGGTCTCCTCTCTTCTCGTTTGCTCCATTCTCCTGCCTCTTTCTGCAGACCGACATTCTCTACTTCAGCATGCACATGGGTAAATGCTGCCCCCGTCCCAGTCCTACCTCACCACCCGGTGAAGTACCCAGTGCCAACAGACTAAACAACCCAAGCTCTCCGAATCTGCAAGTGCACGCCATGGCTCAAGTTCTTCTGGGTGGTGGTTCTCAAACTTGGGGGTGCCAAAAGCCATCTGAGGTACGTATGAATATGTACCTGCCTTTCCATGTGTGATGACTTAGGAGGTATGTGAATCTCTAGGAAAGAGGCATTTGAATAAGCACTCCAGGAGCTATTCTTTGAGAACCACTGCTCTAGGCTTAGGTGTCCGGTCTTGTCCAATTGACCACGAACAGGAGCATACGGACAACAGGGGGCTGTCAGGGGACCAATTTTATATGGGAATGTCAGCAAAGAGTAAATGACCACTCTCCCTACCACACTGGCCGCGATCTCCACCCTCTGGTCTTTTACATGGCTCCTCTCAGGTAATCTCCACATCACCCTGGGTTTACCTCTCTCACATAAGCTCAGCACTTACCACACTGCAGCACAATTTCCTTGTTGTTGATTCTTGTGGGGTTTCCCCAAAAATTTCAAAAGAGAGGAAATAGTATCTAAGAGTTTAGTTTAATGATCAGATTCCAAATAGTTCAAGATGAATAAAGCTACTTTAAAGAGAATGTCTTCTGAGCCAGTATGACTTATCTAACCATATTTTAATGTCAATAATTAGCTAATCAGATTTTTTCCCCCCAAAAAAACGAAGGACATGGAAAGGCAAGCCACAAAGCATGGTTCATTTAACCATGTACAGGAAAGGGCTATTCTGGTCAGACCTAATTTGAATGGAAATTGGGGAGGAAGGGGACTGTAGACAGGGGGCTTCTGGTGTCCTAGTAAGCCTACCAAGAGCTTCACTGCAACCAGATGGCGACACCAGGCTACCTTACAGGCCAGTGCTATTAAACCTTGTCCGCATCCTCTCATTTTGATTCCATACTCACCAAGCAACCTTCTCATTATGGTTTCGTTTCCCATGTAGGTCTGCCTACAGGGAGAGAATTTGCTGATCATACATACTTTTGAGTATTTGGGTCCCTGCTGTAGTTATCTCCCACCAAAATTGAGAAAATAGGAACATTATACATTAGTCACACTATCTTTCGATATAAACTAATACGTCAGTAGGGTTTCTATAAGTCTCCTGAGCTTCAGTCATGTGTACCTACTAACGTAAGTCCTTAGCTGAAATAAGGTTTCTAAGTGTCCACAGGCTTCAGCACCAGACACTGGATACCTGGAGCATTCACTGAGGCCAGGAATAAACCAATTCATTCCCAGGGATCCACCTGGGACAGCACATGAGCCTTTCTCTGGATGATAATACACCATCAGCATAGCCACCTATCTTGGTAAGCATGTTTTCTTACTCTCCATTTAACTAGAGTTCTCATTCAGCAGATATCGAGGCCAATGATTATGTTACCCACTTCCAGAGACACAAAGTCTAACAAGGTCCTGTCCCAGACTGGACATAGTGTCTGTGTTTGCTGATGGAATGAACAACTTTTGCTATTTTTCCCACTTCCCCACATAATGTGACCCACTGCACTTTATCTGAAAAAGTCAGCAAGCCATGAAAGAAGAGTACAGGCCCTACTGAGTCTCTTAGTACCTCTCTCAAATCCATCCACTTCACTTACCCCTCTGCTCTGACCCAAATCCAAGCCATCATCTCTCACCCAGACCGAGGTCGTCTCCCTGCAACCAGTTTCCACCCTCCCCTTCTGAACCCCACAACCAGATGGTGTGTTTAAAACACAAATCTGATTCCCATCTTACTTTCATGGTTAAAACACATCAAAGGTTTCCCACTATGCTTCATATCAAGCCCATATACTTACCACTGACTGCAAGGCCTTTCACAATACAGTTCCAATTGACCTTTAAAATCCCCACCATGCTCAAATGCCACTCAATTCTTTCCTTTGCTCCGGGTATCAAAGACTTTTGGCTCTTATCTCTGGATCCTTCAGNAATGCCCCTGTCCCCTCTGCTTAAGATTACTCTTTCCAAAACACACTACCATCCTCCTTTCTTGAGGACTCAGCCTTAATCTCAATGACCTTCTCAGGAAGGCCCTATGTTGACTTTTTCAGGTTAACTGTTGTTCATAGTGAATGTTCTCTCTCAAAAACATGGATGATACAATTATTTTTTCAACGTTTTTCATTACCCAATAGACTATGAGCTCCAGGAAAATACTTCCTTTCCCACTCAGGGCCATGAATGATAGATGAACCAATGAATCTCTCTCATGCTTCTTTAATCACCCAACAAGAGAGAAAGAGTAGGCCTGAAGGTGCAGCTGAGTGTTGGAAAAAGAAGTAGGAAACTGAAAGGGAAAGCATGAGGCCAAGGAGAATTTCAGCGAACACACAATTCACCGGAAGAGTCTGAGTTTTCAGAGCACTAATAGCACTTGCATGGCTATATGGAACACAGATGCAGTAGGAAAGTGTCAGGATGAGGAAGAATGTGTTCACTGCAAGGATAAGTGTGGCACTGTGAGAAGGGAATTCAGCTCACCTGGACCTGGCCACCTAGTGTTTGGATCTAGTCCCTCTTCCTCTTGTCAGCTGTCTCTGAGAAAGGTAGAAGCTCGAGAAGGCGAAGCTGGGGAAGGAAAAGAAAACATGAGACATCAAATTTACTTTGTATATACATTCCTCGGGCTGAAAATGACTGCATAACAGGTGCATCTCCACTTCCTCTAGTGACAGAGGTCAAACCAGACCAGGAAGAAGAGCTCTCCCTCCCAGGATGGAAGGGCCCATGGGCATTGCTCCCTGAGGCACATGTTATATCTTGGATTGTAATCACAGCCTTTTCCCAATGAGGTTATGCCAATGGGTGTGCAAGTCAATTTCTGAGTATATCAGAACACTTTCTTTTTTTTTTTTTTTTAAGACTTTTTATTTATTTATTCGACAGAGATAGAGACAGCCAGCGAGAGAGGGAACACAAGCAGGGGGAGTGGGAGAGGAAGAAGCAGGCTCATAGCAGAGGAGCCTGATGTGGGGCTCGATCCCACAATGCCGGGATCACGCCCTGAGCGGAAGGCAGACGCTTAACCGCTGTGCCACCCAGGTGCCCCTCAGAACGCTTTCTAACAAGCAGAGCAAAATATAAAGACACGGGGCTCTGGATTAAGAAATCAATTCAAGAATCCAACTTCCCACTTACTAGCTATGTGACATTGGCCGTCCCTCTAAAAGCAAAGGATGCATTTTACAAGCAAAAATTGGGAGGAAAAAATAGCTAAAGTAGTACTATTATTTACTAATTACAGGCTCCATATAGTGCTTAACATCTTACTTTTATTGTCTCTGTCACTCCTCACCACAACACTTAATTTTCTAGTTCCCGCTTTACAGAAAAGCAGATGCTCAGCGTACTCAATCTCAGACCTCATGGCAGACAATTATAGACCATCGTAATGTCATTTTGAAAAACAGAACATCTGCTGACATTTTCCATGAGGACCACATGGAGTAGCAACAATATGTACCCCTTAGAAAAGTGAATTAAAACTCCAGTTTTACCATTTAGCCAGTGATGCAGGGCCAGAAATTTAGCTGTACTATAAATTTAAGTAATATGAAAAGATTAACTTATACTTGGACCTTAGTACTACTATCATTAGGTAGTAACATCATTCCTTAACCTTATATAACTTTTTAGAGATTATCAATATGCTCCCAGTGGATAATACCTCCTATTTCAAGTCCCACTGTGCCTCAGAGTATGCAATTAGAAGCACCTGGGGGAAGTACCTTCCCAATTATAGCTCTACTCTATATTAAAACATGTTCACGGGTGGATGTACATACTTAATTTTCTCTCACCACCTGGTTGGGAAGGAAGGATACAACGTGTTACCTTCTCTACTACCTCAAAAGAAAAAAAAAAAGTAGGAACTTACAAGCTCCTTTGTTGGAGCTAGGTTTAGAAGTACCTCCCTGGAGTCCAGAATATACTTAAAAGAAACATGGTGAAAGCTAATTCAGTGTTGGAAGCATCGCTGTCCTCCAGAGGACGCTGTGACGGTGCCACAAGGAGCTCTGCGCACGCGCAGCCCCACCTCCCGTCTCCAAGCAGGAAGCCCCGCCCCTCCAGCTCTCCCACTCCCTCCGCCCAAAACCACGCCCCAACTTGCCTTGAGAGCCTCCTCTCCATAATCTCCCGTACCACGTTCTAACGGTCTGCAGCTCTGAATTATCTAGTTTAAAGGCTTTTAGACCTTTTTCTTTGCATAAAGTCGGCTGCTCTCAGAGCCTCCAAACCCCAAACTTCATGTCCACAGCCTGCCTCCTTCGTCTTCTTATTTGAAATTCTGCTTTGACCAAGCCTATTAAAATATCTAAATCTGAACCCGTTTTTCAGACTGACCCTGAGACCTGTACAGGTGAGCCCTGCCCCCACATTCCCCTGAGAGTTGGCTTTGGTATCCTTCCAAGGAAACTCTGTGCCTGCTGCCATGCTGCGTGGCCACGGCGGCATTCTGGGCCTGCCAAACTGGCGCCCACACAGCAAACCTCAGGCTCCTCTTGGCCAGCAAAGGTGGGCAGGGCTCCACAGGTACCCTCAGTCACTCGACATGTCAACGCCACCCTCAGGCCGACCCTGTAACTCCATGGTCATTCATGATGGCGCCAGCGCAGTAAGCTTCGGCAGCCACCTACTGGCCAGCATGGCACAAGGAAAGGCAGGAATCTGCAGTCCCATCAATCAGAAGACAGCCCCTCCTTCGCAACTGCCCCCTGTAGTTCTGCCAGTCACTCAAGATGGCGCCTGCGCAGTAAGCCTTGGCAGCCACGGCCTGGCCAACAAACACACCGCTAGGGTGGGTATGGGTCTGCAGACCCCATCTGTCATTCAGGACAAGGCAGCCCCTCCCTCAGGGCCACCCTCCCCCGTAGCTCTGGCATCATTCAAGATGGTGCCTGTGCAAGAAGCCTCAGGGAGCCACCCCAGGCCAACATACCTAGCCACCCAAAGGGTAGGAGTCTACAGTCTCCTGTTAGTCATTCAAAATACGAAAACCCTCCCTTGGGTGTGCTCCCGGCAATAAAATCACTGATGGTGACTTCTGCGCAATAAGCTTTAACTGTCACCTGTCGATCAACATAATGCTCAAGTGGGTGGGACTCCACAGCCCCTCCCATTGGGTCCGCCCCCCAAGGCCAGCCCCACTGTCACTCAAGATGGCGCCTGCACAGTAAGTCTCGGCTGCCACCTGTCGGCCAACAGTGCTAGAGTGGGCTGAGCTCTGCAGGCCCTCCCCTTGGGTCTGCCCCCACCCCGTGGCCAGCCCCAATGTCACTCAAGGTGGCACCTGCGCAGTAAGTCTCGGCTGCTACCTGTCAGCCAACAAACAGAACTAGAGTAGACTGAGTTCTGCAGCCCCTCCCCTTAGATCCGCCCCACCCCTCCGCGGCCAGCCCCACCGTCACTCAAGATGGCGCCTGCGCAGGAACTCTCGGCTGCCACCTGTCTGCCAACAAACAGTGCTAGAGTGGGCCGAACTCTGCAGCCCCTCCTCTTGGGCCCGCCCCCCCCCCCC
>NW_024424341.1:41660416-41671915 GCF_017311325.1 Ursus maritimus
CCCCCCCCCCGCGGCCAGCCCCACTGTCACTCAAGATGGCGCCTGCACAATGAGTCTCGGCTGCCACCTGTCGGCCAAACAGCGCTAAAGTGGGCCGAGCTCTGCAGCCCCTCCTCTTGGGTCCTCCCCCTGCCGCGCCTCTGGCCTTCGAGATGGCGCCTGCGCAGTAAGTCTCGGCTGCCACCTGTCGACCAACAAAAATAGAGCCAGAGTGGGCGGGGCCTCCCTGGTCAGTCCCCGCCCCCCGAGCCCTACCAGCAGGGCCTGCGTCACACACCTCCGCTGCTCCCGCGCCCCCAGCACTTTCTCCAGCCAAATGATGAGGCCAGGCACACCCAGGGTGCAAACTGTCCCCAGACAACAGGAGAAAGAGCGGGCACGCCAACAGCCTGTAGCCCTGTCAGGCAGGACTAATGGTTTCATGACGACGGCGGCCGCCGCGGCAAACTTCAGGTACAATGCCTGGCTTCAGCAGACGCTGACTTTCCAGACCACACACATGGACCGTGCCAATAAAACGGCCCCCCAATCACTGGCCGTGGCCCATTCTCAGAAGTCAGAGTCCAGACGCCACGCTAATCCGGGTGGCACCATCAAGACAAGCCTCTGCAGCCAGACCCTTGACTAGCAAAGAAGGGGCCAAGTAGTCCAGACCCTGCAGCCGTCAATCACTGCACAGAACACGGTCACCACAGCCACCACAGCCCCTGACCCCGCCCCCCGTGGCGGCCAGTCAGTCACCATCACGCCTGCGCGGCAAACCTCAACCACCCCACCAAAGATGGCGCCAAGGTAGGCGGGACTCGACAAGACTGCCGTAGCCCAAGCAAGCCGCAGTCTCGACAGCCCCTGGCCCCGCCCCAACCCGCAGCCAGCCAATCAGGACAGTGCCTGTGCAGCCAACTTTACCGCCCACACCGAAGGCGGTGCCAGGGCCGGCGGGGGTGGGGCGCCAGCCTCCCACAGCCCAGAGAAACTACCCCACAGGCATGAAGCTCTCGGCCCCGCCCCTGGCGGCCCGTAGCTCCTCCCGCCGCCACTGCGGCAAAACACGCCCCGCCCCCAAGGACTGGCAGGGATGCAGGGACAGCCCGAGGGACCCAGCCTGTCAGGGACACCGTGGGATGGACACAGTGGTCTGCAGTCCCCAGACCCAGCTGAGGACGAAGGAGGCGCCTTGAAACCCGCCGGCCCGCCACTTCCCAGCGCCCAACCCGGCTGCCTGGCTTGACAGGAGTCCGCAGCCAACACGTCCCCGTTCCCCACTTCCACCAGGCAAGATGGCGCGGCAGTCCCCCAGGTCCGCGGCCACCTCAAAGGGACGGCCCGTCCCCAGGACCCCGGCAGGCCACACAAGATGGCGCCTGCGGCAAGCGCGGCAACCCGCGCCCCAGACCCGCTGAGGGAGGACCCTGCCAGGCGACGTCCACCAGCTGCCCCCATCCCCAGGTGACCAGGGTCCCGGACTGCGGCGTGTGACTGCCGTGCTGCCTCACGCTGCATCCTGACACCATCCTGATGTTGGTATGAAGGGCGGGCGCCAGCCCGACTCACCTCCCCTCACCACACCACCTCGGCCCGACCAAGGCGCAGCCCGTGAGCACGGTCTAGCACGCCCACAGGGCCCCTGGCGCCCGGCGGCGCCACCAGCCCAGGGTGGACATGCCCGTTCCTCAGATCCGACCTCGTCCTCCTGCAGCTCCCGGCGTCTGCACCGAGCGTCCGCGCGCGACTCCTTGTCAGGCTCTCCGCAGAGGCGGGGCTCCAGCGCAGGCCAATCAGCGGCCGAGTTTCCCACCCCGGGCCCCCTCGCCACGCCTCTGAGCCCTGCCAATCAGGCTGCGGTTGCCTTGCCGACGGCTTGGCGCGAAGGCTGGAGGTTGACGTCAACTGAGCTGACACTAGGGGCCCCTGAAAGGGGTCTGGTAAAGGGGGGAGGGGTCGGTGGGCGCGTGTGTGTGACCCCCACACAAAGAAAGGGGGTGACACGGAGAAGGGCCAACTATTGACGCCCAAACACAAAACCGACGAAGAAAAAAAAAACCATACATTTGTCCAAAGAGTGAAAATCCAGCGGGCAAAACCATGTATGTTGAAGTGTAAAGACAAACGAGAAAGTCGGAGACGACACTTTTCTGCCTGGGACAGAGGAAAGGCGCGGGGCCAGCTCCCTCAGTAAACGAGGAGCTCTCGGAAACCAGTACGAGAAAGACCATCCGCGCCAGAAACCTGGGCAGCCAGGGAGGACGCTCGTACTTCACGGGAAGACACAAATGGCTGACAGACCCACGGCAGAAAACCCCGCGCTGCCTCAAAGCCGGGCGAGGTGGACGCCGCGGACGAGCGCGGTGCGCGGATCCCCGCACGGATCCCTGCACAGATTCCCCGCCAGCGCCCGGCACAGACCTGCACAGATCCCGGCACAGACCTGCACAGATCCCCGCCAGCACCCCTCACAGACCTCGCCAGCACCCAGCACAGATCCCCGCACAGATCCCCCCAGCACAGACCCCTGCAGACCCCACCAGTGCCCTGCATGGATCCCTACACAGATTCCCCGCCAGCGCCCAGCACAGAACTGCACAGATCCCCGCAGACCCCGCCAGTGCCCCACACAGATCCCTGCAGAGACTCCCGCAGACCCCGCCAGTACCCGGCACAGAACCCTGCAGACCCCACCAGTACCCGGCAGACCTGCACAGATCCCCGTACAGACCCCCGTGCAGATCCCACAGCACCTGCACAGAACCCCGAACAGACGCCCGAAGACCCCACCAGCGCCCCGCAGCACTCCGCAAGCCGCTCCGCAGACCCCCGCCGCGATGCTAGGCAGACCACCGACCCGCCGATGACACCAGGGAGGGGATCGGTAGCTCGGGACAACAGTGAGGGGCAACTGTCTGGGACTAGGAAGGACCAAGGACCCCAAGAGTTAGGTAAACACATAAGTTGCTCAAGTTTGTAGGAATGAGCTGGTAAGTGTTTTCATTTGTTTGTTTGTTAAGGATGAACACATCTGCAGATACAACTTGCACAAAAGAATACAAGAAATCGCTAACTGGTTACCTGGAGGGAAAAGGAATGGAGGGGGCAGGGGAGGAGGATGAAGGAAGGTTGTTGTTTTTTTTTTTTTTTTCATTCTCCAACCCATACTGTTTGAATATCCTTGATATAAATACAAATTTCTTTTCTAGCAATAAAATCAATGAATTTTATGAAATTCATTAATGTACCCTTTGAGCCAACTATTCTACTCTCAAAAGACAAAAGCAAAGAAGATAAGCAGTGATACATGAAAGATGATATGCAATCATATTCATGAAGCATCATTTTTTATTAGAAAAGTGTACTCTGCAGAAGAATTAAATTGTATTCTGGTAAATCCATACATTGCAATTTTATGTGGCCAATAAAAATGTAGATTTTAATTTTAAAGGGAAAAATTCATAAGATAGTTAATTATAAAAAGCAAGTTACCTACAAGTACATAGAATATGATGCCCAAAATTAAATTTTCTATTTATACTTAGTAAGTATAAATAGAAATCAGTGGTTGCTTGTTACATTAAGAAGCTACTGGCTTGGGATGGGGGATGTTTTAAACTCCCCAATCTTCAACAGTCTCTTCTCAGCCACGCCACAGTAAACATAAAAACTGAATGAAAACATTGTGTTTGCTATGCACCTTTGAAACACACTCCCCAGCAGCCTCTACAGAAATTCTAGAGGCACCACTGCAAGTGAATGTGGTACTACCCTTAGGTCAGAGGTTTTCACATCTGGCTACCCATTAGGATCACCTGGGGAGCTGTTAAACACTGTAGCTGTTTGGGAGCTCCTGAGGTGATGCTAATGTTTGGTTAAGGCTTTGGAGGTGATTTCAACAAATTCTATGGACCCCATCCTCTCTCTCCTCAAAGGCCTCTATCTGCAATACAAGTGTCTCTCTGCATCCTGGATCATTCCTTCCTTTCAGATACCACACGCCCTCTAAGCTCCTCCAGCTACTACCCCTTTCCTCAGCACTCCCTCCTCCCATGCTCCCCAAAAACCTCTCTTGATAGATTGTGGTCTTCTGTCACTAACTCAAAGGCCTTACTGCACATTCTCTCCCTCTACTATGCCATACGAGCTTCCATCCCTTCTACACCGAAGAAATTGCTGAGCAATTCCCTATGCAGCTAGGAAACTTGATCTTAATCTCACTTGATCTTTCAGTAACATTCAACATCCTCATTAAGAGAAACAATAACAAACAAAAATACACACTATCTTATTTTTGGTGACACTGCACCACCTTGATTTTCAATGGCCTCTTCTCCATCATCTTAGCTGGCTTCTGCTCTGTTCAACCTATAAAAGCTCAGAACTCAGTCACTAGACTTCTCCATCAGCATCCGCTCCCTAGGCAGCAGTTTCAGCTAGTGGCATGGTTTAAATATCCCCTAGATGCCAACAGCTCCCACATTTAAATCCTCTGCCACAGAACTTTCCACAGAAGCTCAATCTCCTGTATCTGTCTGCTGAACAGTGGACTGCTCCACCTGGATATCTATTAGGAACTGAAAGCATTTAAAACAAGTATTTAATTTTCCTTTTCCTCATTCCATAATTCTATATATTTCTATAAATAGCACCAGTTGTGGTAGCCAAAAACCTCACAACTGTTCGAGTCTTCCTTAATGTCACCATCTAATTCATCAACAAGTCCTGTTGACCCTACATCCAAGCCATCCGAAATTTGTCCAACGTTCTCCCTCTTTGTGACAATCCTAATCACCATGAATTCCCCTGGTCATTAGCCTACTCACTTGGATCACCTGCTTCCACTCCAAACCCTTCCCTCCCAATACTCTCTATATAACACATAACATCCAGGGTGATCTTTAAAGGTGAATACGATGTCATGTTCCAGCTTGAATTACCTCCCATTTCCTACTCCAGTCGCACTTAAATATAAGTCTAAAATATGTATCATAAACAAAAGAAAAGCCATCAATATCCTTTGCCATGGAAGTGTTAAATACGGATGCTGATAAATTTAACAATCTCTTCCTTCATATTTCTGCTTTTTGTACCTTAAGAAATCCCTCCCCACACTGAAGTCATAAAGATATTCTAATAGCCTGAAGTTTTTATGTTTAACTTTCGGTATGTTTTGCGATAGGGATCTAATTTTTCTCCTGACATGTTTCTGTAGATGGGTAGGTCTGTTCCTAAACTCTCTAGTCTGTCCCACTGGCCCATGTGTCTATCTCTGTGTTAATACATCATAGTAATCATCATAGATTTCAGTATCTTGATATCTGGAAGGGCATCTGCTCTATCTTGCTTTTCAAAAGTATCTTTGACTATTCTTAGCCCTCCATCTTCAAATGACTTCTAGAATTAGCTTGTAAAGTTTGATGAAATACATTATTGTGAGGGCACCTGGCTGGCTCAGTCAGTGGAGCATGCAATTCTTGATCACTCGGGGTTGTGAGTTCGAGCCCCAAGTAATATCTGTTGGGTACAGATATTACTTTAAAAAAAAAACAAACCTGAAAAAAAATATATTCTATTGGAATCTCAATTTGATTTTAGGAGGTCTTTATCCGTATTACTTAGCTAATCAGTTATTTTGGGGTTACAACATTGTATAGTTTTTTTTTTTTTAATAACTTCAGGTTTACAGGAAAGTTGCAAAGATAGTATAAAGATTCCTCACCCACTTTCCCCTGATGTTAACATCTTACATAACCTTGGAATGTTGTGAAAATGAAAAAAATTAATATTCGTACAGAACTATTAATTAAACTACAGACTCTATTTGGATTTTACTGGGTTTTCTATAAATGTCTTCCTTCTGTTCCAGGATCCTATCCAGGACACATTGTTACTTCTCCTTAGACAACTCTGGGCTGTGACAGCCTCTCAGTACTTCCTTGTTTATCATGACTTTGGCAGTTTTGAGGTATTAGTAAGGTATTTTATAGAATGTCTCTCAATGAGTTTATCTAATATTTTCTCATGACTTGCCTTGGATTATGAGCTTTTGAGAAGAATTATCTGTTATTGCTTTTTTGATTTCGTATCCAGTGAATTTGCTTACCAGTCCTGTTAGCTCTAATACTTGTCAGTTTGTCTGTAGATTTTCCCGGGTTTTTTGGTAATATCCATATCTTTATTAATGACAATTATTTACTCTGACAATCATAACTCATTCCATTATCATAACGCATTGGCTAGGACCTCTGAGGTGGGGATACTTCTTACCTTTCACCATCAAGTAAAAATGTTCACAAGCTTTTTTGTAGAGCCTCTTTATTGGGGTTTAAGGAAATTCCAATAAGCTCTAGTTTTCTAAAAACTTTACCATGAATAAGTTTAATTTCATACAATGACTTTTCTGCATTTACTGGGAAGATTATACTTTATTATTTTATATAATCTGTTGATGTGGAGAATTAAGGCTAATTTTCTGATGTTGAAACATGTTTTCATTCCTAAACCCTACTTGAGCATGATTACAAGAGTCTGATTTATATACACATACAGCTGGATATTCCGTCTTATATTTCACGTTTCTTTTTTGCATCTAAGTTCTTAATTATACTATCCTTGCCTGGTTTCAGTATCAAGGTTATACCAGCATAAGATGACTTGGATTGTTATCTTGCTGCTTGTATTCTCCACAACAATCTATTAAAAAAAAAAAAATAGGGTTCTCTGCTTTTTGAAAGCTTAGTATAACTCACTGTAAATTATCCAGATCTGATGTCTTCTTTTGGACTTTGTTTCCTCATAAGTTTGGGACTTATATTTCTGCTTTGTCTTGAGTCATTTTGGTCGTTTATATTTTACAAGAAATTTCACTTAAATTTATTAGCACAGAACTATTCAGCGTTCTCTTTGATCTACAATCTCTTCTGCATTGGTATTATGTCACCTTGTCTAGTACTAATACCATTTAATCTATTCTGATGTTCTTCATCAGTTTTATTAAAGATCTGACAATTTTATGTTTCTAAAGTGACTTTTGGTTTTTTAACCATATTCCTCTTTTCCATTGAATTTCTATTCATTTTATTATTTCCTATCTCCTTCTTATTTGGGTTTCTCTTCCTAGCATCTTGAGTTGCATATTTAACTCATATACTTTTAATCTTTCTTAATTTTTAACAGATACACTTAAAGCTGTAACTTTAGTACCACTTGACTGGCTCTGCGTGTATTTCACTGTTGTTCAGTACCGTGCTATATTGTTTCCATTACGCTTCCTCTTCATGACATTGAAGAATGCCTTTAGGTTTCCAGTTCTGCAAAAGTCTTTTGATTACAGATTTCTAATTTAACTGCATTATAGCCAAATAACATCGCCTATATGTTATTATTTGATATTTGTTAAAAATTCCTTTGTGATCTTAGGAAATAATCAGTTTTCAATTGTTCAATGCATTAGAAAAGAGTATTCTGTAAATGTTAGCTACCAATTTCTATTTGTGGTCATAGGATCAAGCTTATTAACTATGTGTTCACACTTTCAGGATTCTTACTAATTTTCTCTCTGCTTAATATATCAGTTCTAAGTATTTATGATAAAATCACCCATTATACCTATGGTTTTAATCCACTGCTCCTGGTTAATTTTTTACCTTTTGCTTTATGTTTCAAGGCCGTATTTTTCCCCCCCCCTGGTTTCTTTTTTTTTATTTTTTTATTTTATTTTTTTTTTTATTTTTTTTATTTTTTATTATTATTTTTTTTTAATGATTTTTTTATTATATTATGTTAGTCACCATACAGTACATCCCCGGTTTCCGATGTAAGGCTCGATGATTCATTAGTTGTGTATAACACCCAGTGCACCATGCAATACGTGCCCTCCTTACTACCCATCACCGGTCTGTCCCATTCCCCCACCCCCCTCCCCTCTGAAGTCCTCAGTTTGTTTCTCATAGTCCATAGTCTCTCATGTTTCATTCTCCCTTCTGATTACCCCCCCTTTCTTTATCCCTTTCTTCCCCTACTGATCATCCTAGTTCTTATGTTCCATAGATGAGAGAAATCATATGATAGTTGTCTTTCTCTGCTTGACTTATTTCACTTAGCATTATCTCCTCCAGTGCTGTCCATGTTGTAGCAAATGTTGAGAACTCGTTCTTTCTGATATCAAGGCCGTATTTTTAGGTAGAAACAAGTCCATGATTTCCTCTGTTAAGTTGGATATCAAAGAAATTAATCTGGCAGTTTACTCTTAACAGAGGAGTTAATCTGTTTGCATTTTTTATTTCTGATATATTTGCTTGTTGAATGTGCCTTTTCCTTTGCTTATTTTTTCCTTTCTTACTTTCTACTGAGTAGATCAAATTTTTTTTACTCCCCTTTTTTCCCTCTACTAATATGGAAGCTCTCAATTATATTTCAGTTATTTTATTGTCTACCTTAAATTCCTAATTTGTATACAAGTATATATTAAATAGTATAAATAATAAAGGATATCCTGGAATACCTAGCAATTTATCGAATTTCCTATTCCCCCTTTCTAGTTATTGTCTAGAATTTTAGCTATACTTTTTAAACAAACCAAAAAAAATTTTATATTCAATGATTAATTTTATATTTATTGGGATTTTAATAATTTATTCATTGTTTCTTAAATTTCACTCCTCTCTAGATTAATCTTTTTTTTTCATTGAAATAAATCCTTAAATAAGTCTTTTAGTGTATAAGATAGTCTTTCTATTTTTATTTCTAAAAATGGCTTTAGAAGACATTTCTAAATGACAGTTTATCTAAGCGTGGAATACTAAGGTGACCCTTATCTTCTCTCATTTTGAAGATATTCCACTGTCTTCAGACACTGCTGAGGAAAAGGTCTGCTACCAATCTAGATGTCCCCCTGGAGCTTTTAGAATAGGTGGTATGTATGGATTTACTTTTGTTTAATCCTGCTCAGGACTTGTGTGCTTGATGAAGGCCTTTCTTCCCTCTTGGAGAATTCATGCCAGTATGTCTTGGTCAAAATAGCTTTTCTGCCATTCCAATTCTATTCTCTTCTTCTCAACCAACTGGAGTATTCTGGCCCTTCTTCATCTATCCTGTTTATCTTAACTTCTCTATTTTTCATATTCTTTTCTGGGTTGCTGAGTAATTCCTTTCTTTTTTTTTTTTTTAAACACACACACATGCACATGTATTTTTTTTTTTTTTAAATTAAGTCAACTCTATACCCAACGTGGGACTTAAACTCACGAACCCAAGATCAAGAGTTGCATGCTCTACAGTGAGCCAGCCAGGTGCCCCTGTAATTACTCTTTTTAACTGCATTCAATATAGTGTTTCCCTTGATGTGTTTTACAATGGCTATATTTTGTTTACATCCAAGATTTTTAATTGGTACTTTTTTATGACCACCTTTCTCAAATGGATGACCATTTTATGAATACTATTCTTTATCTTCTAAGAATTTTCAGGTCACACTAAAACTATTTGATTTGAATTGCATTTTGTCAGAAGTGAATTCATGGCTTAGCTGTTGATTTTATTGCCTTGCTCATTACAGGTTTTCCTAAGTTTAACTCGGTGCTTTGCAATTTTAGTTTCTAAGCATTTCTCCTATGGGTTATCTTTTTCCCCTCCTCTCAGAACTTCTCTTCCTTCCACATCCAGCTTCTTCTTCTTCTTCTTTTTTTTTTTTGTTTTGTTTTGTTATCTCTACCTGCCTGTGAGAAACTTAGTCCTAAGACAAGTTTTATGTTGTCAACTAGGGACTTTGTGCCATGTGATAAGAGAGTATATTATTCACGGAACAAGATTTAAGCTTAGGCTGGGTCCTCTGTACAGGGTTGTGTTTTTCCCTACTGCCACTACTCACAATATAAGCTGGAGCCCTGAGAAATCATCACTAGTTTTTTCCAGTCTCATTTTATGTCAGGACAACTCCACCCCAGCTGGTCTGACACAATGAACCTGGGACCTCAATATGCACTGGGTGCTCCTGGATCTCATTACTCCACAGCAGTTGAATTGTTAACTTCCTCTACCTACTTTAAGAACAAAAGTCCTGCAGGTTTATATCTGTGAACCCCACATATCCTTGTGTCTTTCTGTTCAGTTTTTGATCCGCAGAGATGTCATAAACATCTCTATCATTGCAAGTTCATATTAAAAAGAAGTTGAAGTGTGAACGCAAAAACTCCCAGGACCATCTCAAAAATAGTATCTTCTAAACTATCTACAGCAGTAATCTCATTTCTTTCCCAAGTGTATAGTGGAGTTCTCCTGAGGCTGACAGACAGAATGCTGAAACAGATGAGGATTTAGCTATTTTCATTTAAGCCAGATGCTAAAGAGATTTGCAAAGATGTAAAACAATGCTACTCTCCTCAGTAATCTTTTGTTTTGGGAATTAAGACATTGTCAGGAAAAAAAAAGTGTTGCTTGTTGCTTATATTAACATGTAATGGATTTACTACTATCATTTTTAAATGAATTAATTTACATTTATACTTTTTGTTTTAATTTCTAAACCTATACATAGTGACAGGTACAACCCACATAAACAGAATTCTTTGGAGTCCTCATTTTCAAGAGTGTAAATGGGTGTTAAGACCAAAAAGTTTGAGAAACTCTAGTCTGCAATAAATCGGTAATAGATTGCACTACCGGGGTGTTATGATCCCATGGCTTATACAGATCTTAAATACATGGAAGTCTCTCAGTAAATACTTACTCATCCATTCTTTCAACAAATATTTGAGTGCCTACTACATATAAGGGTCAATGCTAAGGTCAGGTTCATGGTTCATTGTGAGTGCCAGTGAAACGGCCCCCGCCCTCATTCATTTGATAAATACGTCTTCAAGCTTCAGTCTAGCTAGGAAGATACATACAGTAAGTAAGTTGGCAAAATAAACCTTTAAAAATTGTGGTGAGGGGTTTGAAGAAAAAAACAAACCAGGATGTGGGAATGAGGAGGGGTGTGTTTGTAGGGTGGTTACTGAGTAGTCAGGGAAGGCTTCTCTGAGGAAGAGAAGCAAAGACTAAGTTGCAGGAAAGAGCCAGCCAGAAAAACAAGGGGAATGACACTCTAGATAGACAGACAAAATAGCAATATACAAAGACCATAAAGGAAAACAATAGAAAGACACCAGAATGGGTGGAGGATAGTGAGAATGGGGTTGAGGCGCATAAAATGAGGTTGTACAGGTGTGCAAGAGCCAGCTCTTTAGGAACTGGAGACCAAGATGATCTTGAATTTAATCCTAAATGTGATGGGGAGTCATTAAAGACTTATACATAAGGTCCGACTTAGTACATTTTAAGAAGATTCATGCTGCTGTGTGGAGAACTAGAGATGGGGAAGAGAGGAGGTAGCTGTCTAGGCAAAGGATGACGGTGCTCTGAACTAACATGGTGGTAGTGGAGATAAGGAGATGTGAACAAATACAAGATGTATTTTGGAGACAGAAGACAGAGATCCGGCTGATAATCTGGGGGGGGGGGGGGGGGCAGGGA